>NW_008681528.1:48573-71573 GCF_000695815.1 Acanthisitta chloris | reverse complement strand
CCAGGTTTGCAAATGGAGCAGCTCAGGATATGTCAGAAGGGGAACAAGGAGGAGAAAACTCTCTTGGATTGTAGTGTTGGTCAAGCCTTTACAGGACCCACTCAGTTTGGGTGAGAGGGCTGTTTATGTTAATATTTATTCATAAATGCTGATTTATGTGGTAAATTGAGCATGGGGAACAACCTGTGCAAGCTCAAGTTCCAATAAAGACACAGCTTGTGTAGTGCTCTGATGCTAACAACATGCACAAGACTCAGTACCTGAAAAACACTGAACATCAGGATTCAGTGGCTGATGAACCTCCAGAAGTGCCTTGTCTCCACTGCTGTTAGCTCAGCAGATTTGTTCTGTGTGCACTGGTGGAAAAGATCAGTGCACAATTTTTAAATTGCAGTTTCACTGCTGTGTGATAACACGAGACAGAAGAGAACAACAGAAAACCACACACTGCTGTGCATTCAGAGCGGTGCCAACACCTGAACCCCGTCAGCAGTTCAGCCATCTGCAAACAACCTGTTGCTTCCTGGGATTGGTTTTTGGACACAAATCTCCCTGTATTTTCAGAAATTTGAGCAACTGTGTCCTGCTCTTTGCAAAGACATTTTTAATAGTATGGCTAAGCAAGGCATTGTATAAAAAAACCCCACAAACAAGAGAACAAGCACTTCAGAGAAACTCTTGCCAGCTCTAACTTCATTGTTTTCCAAGGAATTACAACAAGGATTAATTTATTTGTTGACATTTAAAGCCTTAACACATCCAGAAAACATCAGCAGGCTGCCCAGCAAAGTTGTGTAGTCTCTAGTTTTGAAGGAATTGAAAAACTAACTGGAGAAGATCCTAAGCAAACTGCTCCAGCTGAGCCTACTCTGAACAGGACAGGTCAATCCAACCTCAGCTACTCTGGGACTCTATGGACATTCCTTCTTCAGATATGCAATAGAAATGTACATATCATCCATATATTTAAATTAGGAAACTGCATTTGCCCTACTAAAATTTTACTTCCAAATACTGACCCTGGAGTTATATAATACCTAGACACAGTGTTTGGTACTGAACATTATATAATGCTTTGTGCTGGCTGAGAACAGGAATACAAAATTCAGGAATACACTGAGCCCTTGAGTTACTACTACATCAAAATTTCAGCATGACCAGAAGCCATTAGAACAGTGACCTCCACCTGCCCTGGAAAAATCCTGAAAACATTCACCTGTAACAGACTCAATCTGCATTTAATATACTGTGACAATCCTCTCTGCAGGGCATGGCTGCAAGAGGATGTGAATGATGACAACTGAGATCTTGGTACTTAGAATATCACATCAGCAATTCCCTTCCCCTACAGAATCAGTAGATTCATTACAGGGTTTTTATGTCCTGTTTAAATGGATGGAATTAGTCATTGATGTAGGCACGACACCAGACTTCCTGGGTTTATGTCCTCATTAGGAACAGTCAATCCTGAGCATCCCATGGGGACAGTGATCCACGTGGTGAGCAGCATGCAAAGTGCAGTAAGACTTCCTAAGAACCTGATCAAGACTGTTTCAAATCCCTCTACTTTTCCTACATCCCTAGTTCCTTCTTTCAACCCACATCTTTCACTTTACTGGCAGAGTCATAAACTACATCCTCAAATAAAGCTAAACTTGCTGCTACTGAGAGTCCTTAGTGCCCATTTAGAATTTAGGGGGTTGGTAAGGAGCAGGAACAAGATGAAGACCTTAAATCTTCAAATGAAACAAATAAATGAAATTCAAGAACAACAGACTGAAAAATAAAAACCAAGGTAAAAAGACAGCTCTGAACTCTGCTCAGGTTCCCATCTACCCCCAAACAAATGACCAGCAGTGGTTGAATGAGTTTTGATTTTTTTCCCTTTGGACATGAATGTTACCTTAGCTGCTTTTAATTATTACAGCTAAATGTAGAAAAGTTTTAACTGCAAGATTTAAACACCCTTTTAAAGATAACTTGAGGGAGTTGAGATCAGGAAAAGAAAGAATTAAATAAGCTTTCTGTCTTTTCCAATCTGCATTGCTTTTCCACCCAGTGCCTTGGCCTTTCATCCTCCTCTGTGTCTCTTCAAGAAGGTTCATTAACAAGCATCTTCAGAAAGAATAAGAAAAAAGGACAGAGCATATGATTGCTGGCAGATTGAATTGCATGTCTCTGGCTGGCCAGGCCTGCAGGAGAAAAAGGATTCTGACAAGGTTGGGATTTCTATGTTGCTTATGAAGGATAACTACTTTGAAGGTGTTTTGTTTGTATCTCATTCAAGAGCCAATCTAGAGGCTTATTCAGGATATTCTCTTTGATGACTATGTGAAACAAAATGTGCAAATCTGTGCTGGCACTTGCCTTCCTGATGAGAAGGTTCCTAAATGATACACAATTATATCAAGGAGTGAGTTAGTCCTTGGTTTCTGCAAACTCTGGGAGATCCACGAGGACATGGTACATGTGGAACTCAATCCACAGGCTGCACTGTAAATCAGTTAAAAAGTGTAGCTACACCTAAAGATCTGCACAGGTTCATGAGTAAAGGAACTCTGTGTCAGCTTGCCATTGCCAGTGAATCAATCTTCTAATTTTCTTTCTTTGCATTTTTTCTGAAGTTAAACAAAGAAACCAGGGGAAAATAAAAGAAAGAAGCTCTCTAGCTCTGTCTCCTCAGCAATGATACTCAGCTCCCACTTGCACTGCCCAAGCTCTTCTGTGCATCCTTCTTCAGCATTTCCAGCATTTCATTCTGTGGATTCATTTTTCCATGGATTTCTCAGGTGATCCTATGGAAAGCCATTATTTCCTCTAATGTTTCCAGCACATACCCCAGGAGAAGCTAAATGCAGCCTTGTAATTTCCCAGGCTGACCACGTTCCACTGCTTTATCTTTCAGCCAAACTAATAAGCCAAGAGTGAAACTCAGCACTGCAGTGGGCAGGAGGGGAGAGGCACAGAACTAATGAGAAAATCAATGCAGACATAGACATGGCCACATATGAAAAAAGTTAATATATTATCAGCTGAAAATAGGCTGTCATTGAGGACCTGTAATTTTCATTCACTCATTTTGCATAGTCATGGACCAGAAATTACTGTGTCTGTTTTCAAAGGATGCCATTACAGATCTGTCAAGGTGGTAGTCAGCAGACACCACTGAGCCATGAAGGAATAAAAATACTATGAAAGATTTAACCAAAATAATCAAAATTTTAACTGACATTTCTGTTGGTAGCAGGAACTAGTTTCCAAATGCTAACATCCACTGAATATTGCAAAAAAGGTAGGCCTGTTGTTCTGGGAAGAGAAATACATTAGCAGCTCTGTTGGTTAGCATTTGGATTACCATTCTGCCATCCATTAGTGAAACCAGCAATATTCAGAGGAGTCTAAGCTGTTATGGGTGTAGGGGATATAAACACTCCATAAAGATTCCAGCTTGCACTGCAGTCATTAGGATAGTAATGTTTTTACTGAAACCAACCATGCTTTCACCTAGAGAGTGAAGAAGGCAGCAGTAGGATATTTGCTTACCCTTCCAATTAGGGAGAAAGTAGTTATGAGGCAGAAAATACTGTTTTGGATCCTACTCTGCCTGACCTTTTAAGGTTGCCTATTTGCAGCTTCTTGGATTTGCACAAATTAATATGTTGGTCTTTGCTAGAAAGATAAACCAAACCAAATTCATAAATACAGATTTATTCTGACTTTATCCAAAAGTGAAACATTTGCTGTTTCGCTCATGCCACTTAGTGCCTGTCTAACAAATGTATTTGCAGGAGGAAACACAGGCACATAAATAAATAAAATTTAGTCCCTTGGGCCTCTGTGTGGATCCTGATTTGGGACAACAGTTTGTTGTGCTGAGCAAGTTAGGAGTCTGAGCACTGATAAACCTAGTTCATGGGCCTCAAAAAATGTATTTACTTCAGCAAGATTACAAAAGGATCATATAACTAGATTGAAGAAGTCTAAGTTAAAATTCTCAGTACTATGAGAAAAATCCCTTTCCCCCCCAGTGCTGTAAGTGCACTAGACTGTGTTTTCTAGGTCAGTGGTGGGAAGGTCACCAAAGATGACTCAGCATCACACTTTTTCCTAGTTTAACTGCCAGAGAAGTGCATTCTCAGCTAGGCTTTCATGGACTTACTCCATCTAAACCTCTCCAAGTGCTTGTACCTAAACCAAGTCTGTTCTTTGCCATCCTCTAACAGCTCATCTGCTCTGAATTTATTAAGCAGGAGAAAGCAATCCTGCCTATCACAGTGGGGTCCTGCATCATTGCCAGGGACTCTTATGTGCCAGATAATGCACATTTAATAGGTATTAAACACTCAGAAAAGAGAGAGCAGAGAAACTTAATTAACTCTACCTAAACCAGCAGGGTGCCTGCTGCGTTTTAGGCCTCTAAGGTGCTACTGAAATAATAACTACATACATTCAAGGGAGAGAATTTAGGTGGAAGGAACAAAAGGAGATGTATAGACACAGGAAATAAGGTAGTATTAATTAATAACATCATCACATGGTGAAACAGGAGCATTATCATCACAGCTGCTGGAAGGGTGGGAATGCTTTTCCTGACATGCACCTGTCTCCTATCATTTGTCCAACTGTCTGTTCTGCAGTTGGTGTTTGCTCTGCATCACCTTGGAGGGCTCCACAGGCCAGTTCAGAACTCCAGGGAAAGCCTGAGACTTGTCCCCAGTGAGGCTTAGCATGGGGAGCCAGGAACAGAGCAGAAATCAGAGCTACAGGGAACAGACACATCCATGTCTCGTGTTCCACCAGCAATAAAGCTAAATGAAGTATGTCTGTCACTGACGTGAAGAAGTAAACCATGTAATTACATGGGGAGATCCTTGAAGAAACTACACCTTTGTGGCTGCTTAAAGGGAAGACACATTTCTGAGATGTACTACAGGCAGCTGTAAACCCCAGATGCCATTATTTTCCACTGCAGCAGAGCAGGCATTGCCATAGTGCTTGAGCCATAACTTAGAGTAGGGAGTTAGTGAAAGGTAAAGTTTCAACGTCGTCATGACAGAACTTCATCCAGGCTTGAATCTTACTTTTTAAGAAACAAATAAAACCTAAATACTGAGGATGAACTCTGAATCTGAGCTTTGAGACAGGCAAAGGGAAAAGGCTTTGTTAGTTTTCATTGCATTTGTTATCAGCCGAGTCTACAAACTCCTAAGCAGTTGGATTAGCACTGATAAGAGTTCAGGGTCTGAATCTCTCCATGGCAAATCAGAGAACAGCACTACAGATTTACATATTCACTGCTGAAGTAAAGAATATTCATGGACCAAAGACCTGGGACACCCTGAATCCACACCACAGGCTGCTGTGCATGGCAATCCCAGTGCTGTGCTGTGCTGTGCTCCAAGCACACATCCTTCTCCCATGCTTCAGGAATCACACAGACTGCCTGAATAGAACAAATAAGTTAGCCATGGCAATCCCAGTGCTGTGCTGTGCTCCAAGAGCACATCCTTCTCCCATGCTTCAAGAATTACACAGACTGCCTGAACAGAACAAATAAGTTAGTTGGACTTCAAAAAAAAAAATTTAATAGCGGGTTGAGTTTTTTCCTTCCCTGTGAGATTTGTGAAGTACATTCTCAGGTGGGATCGTTTGGAAACTCAACGTGCATAGAAAATAGGCACTAAGTGGCTGCAGACAAAGACTCAGGCACTTACTCCCAACCTACAGACACTGTGTAATGTGGCCAATAAGTTTCAGTTAGGTGTTTTGTAGCAAAGTACACTTAGAGATGGGAGTATATATCTGGTACCTTGGCTAGTGTGACTAATCTGTGCATTTGCATCTGTAGACACAATTCTTTTTTTGTGTTCCTGGTTTACAATTCTTTTTTTGTGTGTCTCCTTCTTTTCTGCCTCCTTTTGTTTAAAAGTCTTCTAAAAAACACACTACATCATGTATTTTTTTACTCACATGACACTGGAGAGGTGAGTTCATAAAGTCATAGAATTTAAGGGTTGGAATGGACCTTACAGATCATCCAGTCCCAACCCCCTGCCCTGGGCAGGGACATCTCCTCACTAGATCAGGTTGCTCAAGGCTCATCCAACCTGGAATGAATATTGCCAGGGTTGGGGCAGCCACAGCCTCCCTGGGCAACCTGGGACAGTGTCTCACCACCCTCACAGGGAAAAACGTTTTTCTCACATCCAACCTAGACTTTCCCTCCTTCAGTTTGAACCCATTACCCCTTGTCCTATCACTGCAGTTCCTAACACAGAGTCCCTTTCTGGCTCCAAGTTGCTCTGAGATCTCCACTCAGTCTTCTCCAGTTGGCAGGAAATATTCTCTGATAGATCAGTTGATAATTCATTTACAATATTGTTCAATAATTCATTTGCTAAACAAGATTCAGACATGCATAGCTGCAGTAGTAGAAAATTTAACCTTGAAAATTATTCAAAACCAGCTGTCTAAAGTCACAGCAGTTATACTACATAAGGAAGATATACCAAGACAGTAGTTTATTGCGGGATTCAAACACTATATTTTGAACAGTTTTTCAGCCCCATGTTTTTCTAAGCACAATTACTATGCTGCATTGGCTGCCACATATTCCAAATATGATAACAGATGTTTTATTCTAAACTGGTAAGAAGTTGCTTAATGTGTTACTGTGAATACATCAAGAACCACCTCTTCCCAATGACACATGCTTTAATGGAGTGGCTGATTAGTCACAAAAAGCTATGAAAACTCACCAAAAGAATGGCATAAATAACCTCAGTAAAGTTCATCAAACCATAAACTCAGCTTTATTAGCTGAAATCCAGAATAATCTGATTTTTGTACATTTATACTGGTTTCAGAGTATAAAAGGGATCAGAATACTGTCCCATTGTTTTTGGATTTTTTTATTAGGGAGATGATAAAATCCTAAAATATCAGGATTCTAACAGACAAGAAAAACAAAAATTCTGAGTGTTAGTTTTCTGAAACAAAGGAGCTTTCTATAAAACTGAAGAAATTCTGCAGGACATACCAATTTTGACAAAGTTCATTTCAAGACAAAGCAGTACTACAGAAACATTTGGATTCTAAGAGTGAACTAAGTCCTCTGTGTTTCTAAATGACATCTCCACTTGCTTTTTATGCTATTTATTGCATGTCTTAATTCCAAAGCTAAAGGAGATGTTTCACTCTGAAACAATGTGTTCATTTTCTGAGCTCTGTGATTTTGAGTGATGCTGACCAAACACTCTGTCACGTCCTACTACTCATCTGCCTGACTCTGCCTGTTGTGTCTTTTTTTGTGAACTTGTAGGCTTTTGGGTAGAGAAAAATGACTCATTCTTTCTTGTGCAAGCCACATAGAATGTGCCTTTGATGAACAACCAGAGCTGTGCAGTGAGTAACTACCCCTGTAGTTAACAAGTCCTCGTAATGTGCAAACTGCTTGTAAATCTTGGCAAGGAGTTCTTCTAAGGAACCTGTCATCCAGTACACTGTGATGGTATAAATATTGACTTAGCCCAAAACAGAGTCCAGAATTCTCTTAGCACCCTAGGAATATTACAGCACCCAAAGTGGGAGGTTAGGTTTCAGAAAGCCTCTCATTATGTTCCTGTAAACCAGCTTTCTGCCAGAAGGATTCAGTGAGCTGTTTCTGTGCACAGGAGAGACTGATTTCTGGAATACTCTAAGTTCAGGACCAGACTCTAAAGGGCCACACAACTTTTAGTAGGGAAACCTATGTCTCTGCTGTCGTATTTTAATTATTGCACATTTTTCCCCCATTCAAATAAGAATCTCATCCATTTACCCTACTTAACAAGATATGTTAATTATATGTTAATTCAATATATTCTTCAGAGTGACAGACTTGCAAAATGGCTTTTGGTGTGTGTTTTTTTTCTTCCTTGCTGTAGAATTAATTCTATTTCCCTCTGTCAGAGCAACACCACTAGGAGAGTATCTTAATGGGGTTTTAGAATGAACAGTGTTCATAAGCATCAAGCAGATTTGCACAAAAGGGAATATATTCCTCTTTCTTGTCAAACCCTTGAAGTGTGTTGCTTCAGTATCTTAAAGGATGAGAGAAACGAAAAGAAAGCCACGACTACTGTGAACTTTGATGATGCACATTTGGTACCACAGCTTCTCTCAACTTAGCTTGGCTTTAGAAGATGCACATTTTTAGACAGGTTTTTTTTTTTTTTTTTCCATACAGAGAAACACACATCTGCATAGAGTTTCACTGCAACTGTTAGAGAAAGTTTTAGGTTGTCCTTATCAGATGTAACCCCAGATAAGAAAACAAAGTTGTACATTAGAAAGGATAGCAGCAGTATGCAATCCCTGGCTTCTCTTTCAAAAGCACTCCATGAACACACTTATCAAAGCAGCCTGTTTGAGGGCTGGGGAAGATTATTCCGTGAGCATTTCAGGTGACCTGTTCCTGCAGAGTTACAGGAATTGCAGAGATTAGAGCAAGTGTATTAAGAGATGCCCTGCAGAACTGAGACTTACTATAGAAAAACTACAGAGAGATGATCTAATAGCATTAGTTCATCCAACTAAAATTGCTTTAATTTCAATAAAATCTAGCCCAGAATTCACTAGAAGGTGAAGTGGTTGAACCCTCAGCTGTTCTTTCACCACTGCCCAGACCTGTCTCACACGTCCTTGTTGCAGCCCACAGAACACCCAGTTCCTTAGAAGCTTCCAGAGTTATTAACCTGGAAAACTAAAAAATTTAACTATGGTCACGAAGTGGTCACAGACACTATCCATTATCCACACATGGTATCAGATAATATTCTGCCATATTCAGCTTGGTTGTGGGCAGTCACTGAACACCTATGTGGTTCACTGTCATTCCTGGATCATGCATTTGATTTGTGTGGATCTACAAGAGTAACTGCATCTTCCAAAACCTGAAAACAAACATCACCTTTGGGAACTGCATGGACTGAGTGGAGAAAATCCACCACTGTTGACTGTGGAAAAATATTTGTGGTGGGGAAGCAAAATGTTTTCAGCTACCAGCAGGACTTCATGGAGTGCAGAGCCAGGTCAGGTCCTCACCTGGTTAATACTTTCCTAAATGCTACAGTCACCTCTTGCTGGTCTCAGTTCCTAGTGGACTCTGTTATGGGAAACTCTGAAAAATAGGATGGCAGGATCACTCCATCACACACAACTAACCTGCTACCCACTCTTTTATCTAAAAAATTATTCCATGGTGCTTTTGCCTTACTCATTTGATTAGAAGAGTCATATTGCTCAGAACAGAGCATTAACTACCAGCTGGTACCAAGAGGAATAATTATCTGTGGCAAACCCCACAGACGTTATGGCTTTGCACAACTGTCTGTCCTTGGTGTGTTTAACAAATGCTTATTCAGCCTGATACTGACTGTATATTTCTGCTTTACTGCTGCTTTGGATTTGACAGTTTCTGGCAATTCTGCTGCTGGTTTATTTATCTGTTGTACCCCTGCTGTTTTTCCAAAAGCACTACTTCCACGGAGTTCAATGTAACCTGCCTCAATCAACTTCCCTATTTTCTTTCCTTCCCTTCAACAGTCCTAAGGTCCAAGGCACCCATTTTTCAACTTAGAACATTCTTTCCAAGAGTAATAGATACTATTTTTAAGGAAGACTACGCTGCTTTACCTGCACAGCCATTGCCCTTGCTCTGAGAGGAGAAAGACACAAGCTCAGGGTGTGAGGACATTTGTCACTCACACACTCTCAGGTCTCTGCACCCAGCAATGTTCAGAGCAAGGAATACCAAAAATGCTGCCAAGATTACAAGTAAAACCCAACCCAATCAGCTATTTACAGCAGGACTGTGGTGTGACATCTAATCTGTGCAGTGTCTTCATTCTCTCTTTCATTCAAATCCCAACTCTATCCAAAGGAACCCCAGGAGATCGACAACTAATACAGTTGAAACAAACTGAATTAGATTGCCAAAAAAGCAAAGAACCTGTAATCCATTGCAGTGATTTGAGCATTATGGTAATTAAAATTGTAGCATGTAGCTTTGCATGAACCAAAGCTGCAACTATCAGGGACTATTATCCCTCAATATCTGTTCATCTAAGACCAGTTTCTTCTTCCTGTTGTTTTTTACAAGGACAATTTCTTTTTTCAGCAAATGAGTAACAGTTGTACAGATGATAATTTCTCCTCTTGTATGCTCTGCCTTAATTCCTCATAATTCCATAAGATTTAAGAACAAGTTGAGGTCAAATACCAAACCAGGCAATGATATACACAAGTTGCTGTGAGAATGCAGTTTTCAGACTATATATAAAAAGAACTGAGATTTTTTGGTATCCTGGGATTCAAAACCATTTCAAGCCTTTTTTCTATGTTAACATGAATGTGGCACAGTGGTATTCAGGATGGAATAAGGACAAAATCCTTCTCCACAGTTGCATTCAGTCTCAGTGTTTTGCTGTCCTGGCCCTCCCTACATCCAAGGACACTTTGGGCACAAAGTAGCTTGGCTGGGCAAAGTAAAATCATTAATTTGGCCTCAGAAAATAACATCATTCTTTAATCTATTTCAATATTCAGATACCTTTTGAAATGTAGAATCATAGAATCATTAAGACCTCCAAGATCATCAAGTTCAACCTTCAAGTGGATACCACCATGCTCACTAAACCATTAAACATTAGTTTGAGGCAGAAATGGTACTTTGAAAATAAACAGTCCCCAAAGTCCAGGGTGTCCTCAGCTGCAATTTGTTCTGCTCCCCAAAGCTGAATTGCTTTCTGTGCTGTCAGTGCAGCAGAACATACACAACTGCTCCAGCTCTCTCCACACTGTCAGCTGAAACAGCCACCTGGGGCTGCATTTTTAATGCATACCCAATTCTTCCTGTTCCCCATAGCCAAATCTTAAAAGCTACAGCTTTATCAACCCTAATGGCTGCTGACAGTGCCTTAGTTAAGCAGTAAGACCATGTCCTTCCTATGCACTGGGTATGTTTGCCACAAAATCCTCTAACTGATTATGTCCCATTTACATGCATTTGCTCCAATTATATAATCACACCTAAACACAGCTATTGCCCAAAGGATAATCTGTCCTAAGCTATCACAGAGAAAAGAAAGACCATCATAAACCTGATCTGTTTTGGCTTGTGCTGTTTTGAAAATTCGGGACTGAAGTATGTTTACAGAGAAACTGAAAGAAGCAAGGAGGAGACTTTTTCGTATCCTAGCAGACAACAATTCCAGAATTTTTACCTTTTTCTTATGTTTTCACTGTCTGCACATGATAAGGCCATGGGACCACTGCAGAATGTCCAGCTCTGGCAGCCCTTGGCAGGAAGGTAAAAGTGCCAATTTCCACCAGTGGCTGATGCTCTTCCCCAGGACCATCCTTGTATCCAAGGTGATCAAAATAATCCAGTTTCCCCATCCCCAGATTTGGACCCTATAAATTTAAAGTTCCGTTTTTACTACTGCTTGCAATTTCAGCCAAACATATTAACCCTCTCACTTATTATGTGAGTGACTTCTTTTTTCCTTTCTCGAGCAGAAGGTAGCAGTAAGTTACCAAAACATATTCTAAAATAATGTAAAGGTAGATGACTTCTCCCCTTCCCACTCTTTACACAGCTCTCCAATCTGCACCTGAACAGGGGTAGAATTTGCACAACCAAAATGGTTCTGCTTGATCCAAGTCCATCTGCTCCTCCTGCTAGAACTGAAAGGCAGCCCAAGCCACTTGCCTTTAGTGACATGGATCTGCATCCACAGGACATCAATCTTCCAGCAAGAAGCAGCAGTGATGTTAAAGAGCTGCTACTCAACCCTAGTATTCTATAGAGCTTAATCAAAAATCACTGAAATCAAGATGAAAAAAAAACCTCTATAAACTTTCTCGGTCTTTGGATCTATCTTGTACATGATAGAGTATCAAATCTGATGAAAATAAATGAACATTTTGTTATGTGGCTGATTTTGTTCTTTTTCTTTTTTTCCCCTCCCTCAAAACCACACACAGCTGACATTTCTATTAGGTTGCTGAATATTTGTGATCTCAGAAGCATCAATTTTTCAGACTTGACAGTTCAGTATATGATATTTTTCAGTATAAACAAATAGAAAATATTTTTATGGCCTCTTTATCCAGGTACCTCAAATGCCACTCTGGTTCCAATAATTTATCAGATTCAGACTCTGGCAAGAGTGTTTGTCTGAGACCCAAAGTTTGACAATGAAAGCAGGATGCTTGATTCCTCATTTCATGCCAACTGGGACTTCTGTGCAAAGACATATTTTTGACAAAAATCCCTTTTCTTTTCCCTTCAGTCAATCCTGACTCGAGTAACACCTTCACAGCAGCAATTTGCAAACATTTACTTCTAATTTGTTTGTTCACAAGATCAGATGAAATAGCAAAAAATGCAGAAATGGAGAGTTCAGGTTAATTCATCCACATGAGCAACATTTCGTTTGTGTGGTTTCATAACGAGCTCACCAAAACTCATAAGCTGCAGATGACTTTAATTAAAGCAAATGAAGCAAAGAGATTAAGCCCTTCAGTGTGCTATCTTTGTGGCTTACAAAACTTGAAGAAGTCAAATCATTAAACATTAATTTGCCTGAGATTATGTAACATTGGCATGGAAATACTTGGGCCTCACCCTATCTGTGTATTAGGGTTTTTTAATCCCTCTCCAACATCCTTTTCCAGCACCTCCTTTTACACCTCCCTCTCACTGCTGCACAGAGCTGCACAGAACAAAGTCCAAACTTCCAGAGGAAATACAGATGCAGAGAACAGCATTGCAGGGGTTCAGCCTCCTGCATCTCTAGTGCTCCCTGCAGAGCACCAGTACAGAAATGCCTGTAACATCTCATTTGGGGCTCATCTATTATGCCAGAACATTTATTTTAGATGGTATTTCAGCAATTTTCAGATCATTTG
The DNA here is from genome assembly GCF_000695815.1 of Acanthisitta chloris. Lineage (NCBI taxonomy): Eukaryota > Metazoa > Chordata > Aves > Passeriformes > Acanthisittidae > Acanthisitta > Acanthisitta chloris. The sequence goes on along the minus strand of NW_008681528.1, from coordinate 58,619 downwards.
AAAATGAGACTGTTATATATGCCATTATTGGTTCTTACTGTGGTCTCCATCCAGACTCCATCTAAACAGGGTGATCAGAGCTTGGGCCAGGGGCAGTTTGCTCCCCACAGAGGCTGGAGGTTATTTTAGCTGCCCTCACATGTGATGGTAGCACTGTGCACATTTGTTTTCCACTGCTGCAAGCCATGCTGGAGCATTTGATCCTCAGTGCTGAGCTCCTGTTCTGCCTCACACAGACCATTCAGCTCAGATACAGACAGCCCCCTCCTTTTGGCTGGGCTCCAGTGTGAGCAGAGATCTCCTCCCTGCCTGAAACAGCAAAATCCACCACGTCCAGTTGTGCCTGGGAGCTGCAGGCCATGGGGAAGGCTGCAATGCTCTCCATGAGCTATGGGCTTCCCACAAGCAAAGGCAGTTTGCTTTTGGGCAGGTTCAGCCTGTTTCTGGAGCAAACACCACATCTTATGCTCTGGCATTTCCACAGCAGTTCCTTCCAAACCAGCTACTGGATTTCAACCTTGGACATGGTGCCAGGCATCAACTAGAATAAATGCAATACAAACTGGGATACCCACCAGTGAACCAGCCATTCCACACATGTGATAACTACATGCTGCCAATGTCTTGGGTCACCCAACCTTGCAAAGATGATTATGGTTTAAGTCACATCCTTTGTTAAAATTCATTCACCTTGCTCTGAGCTGGATTAATTTTCCCCTAGGTTTTGCTTGTGTGTGAGTACTCCCCCCTGTTCCCCTTTGCTGTTATTCTTTCAGGTTTCTGAAATGAGAGAAAGGAGCAGCCAATTTCACCATGGTTCATTTCTAACCTTTTAAAATGTTCCCGTTTAAAGTATTTATAGGCTTTTATAGTTGCCAGCAACCTTCAGAGTGAGACTAAGAAGTGTTATTTCTTCTTCTGAGAAAGTTACAGAGCCTGGGAGCCCCAAAATTCATTTCATTACAGAGCATGTTGACAAAATTACTTCAAAATTTCCCTGGTGGTGGTGAGCAAAATTAACTGTATTTTATATGGCAAAAACATATTGTGTTTGCAAACTTCATACGCAAAATATCACTCACTGATGAGATAAAAATTCTGCACTGTCATATCAAATCAACAGACTCTCCAGAAGATTAGTTCCTTTATATCACACCTCAAAAGCTAATATTTCTACATTTAGGCCTCAAAATCATATTTGCTTAACACAGTTGGTTTTTTTTTCTGTGTGCAGCTTTGAGAGACCAACACAAGTGCTATTGATCTCTGTATTTTTGTCAAATTCTGACTTGTGTGTGAAAAGTCATATATATCAAGTACCATAAAAAGCCTAAGACCATGGTGGTTTTGACTGATTTCAAGCACTGTTCTAATGTTGGACTAACCAGAAATATCTCCACCTACTTCCTTGGAAACTACATTAAGAACTTAGGGGAAAACAGCCCTCAATACTGAGCCTCAATTTTAGCCATTCTTACACACACACAGTGCATCCACTGACATAGATAAACCCATTGAATCATTTCCTTCCCTTTCTAGACTCCAAGCAGCTCCCAGTGCTGTGGGTTTTGTCATCTCACCCCACCCAGGTAACACCAGCTCCTTGCTGTGTCCAGTGACCTATCTGGTCAGGTCTCCTCTGTCCCAGGGCATCAAGGTTGTCTTATCAAGAGAGATTTCTTCAGCTTTTCATATCACTCTGCAAGTGATTTTAGACACAGATTTTAGTGGAAGACAGGGAGGAGCCACTGAAAGCCACCACTACTACTTATCTTGCCATAAGCTTCTGGACCTTCATCAATTTTTAACCTTTGGGGGTGGAAACCCATCAACTTTCAACGATTCAGGTGCTGGACAAGAAGCAGATGTGCATTTCCCCAGTACAGCCTATTTTTAGTTACAACAAGCAGTGACTTCCTTCATATATAATAAAAGAAAATGTCCTTAATATCCTTATGGTTATTTCCATCTTCTAGTGGCAAGTAAGTAGTTCCAGCAAAATGGAATTGGATTATAGCAAAAGAAATTTGACTAGACTGGTTCAAAATATTAAAATGGTTTATGTTTGTGCAGGGCCTTTCATCCCAGAACTAAGAGCAGTTTTTCAGATATGAGTTAATTCTCCCAATACTCTTCAGAGACAAAAAAATATTGTTAGTTGTTTCTACCAATATCTTGGATGTGACTGCAGAGATACTCCTTTTATATATTCTCTATTTTTCTGTGGTTTTTCACTTAATTGGAAAATAAGCACTGGGGATACTCCAGTCACACAGAGAGCATATAATACAGTTCTTCTTCTAAGCAATGTAGCATTCATTGCACATACCCTCTGTTTATTTGCTGTAAAGAACTTGTTTCCTTAAATTAATGAATATGTAAAAATACCTAGAAAAGGATATTAATTCTTAGCTGCACAGAGAGTCTTAGAAATCCCTTAATTCTGGCTACAGGGACCTTCCTGCAAAGAGTAGTTGGGAACCTCCTGGGATGAGCTGAGCTTTCTCACCCTTTTGTAACTAAATTGAAATTGTAGCAGTAGGCACTTCACAGGAGCCTCGAATTACTACAAGCCTAACGTGTAGAGAAATGCTTTGTTAAGGAGAGCTGAATTCAAATACAGGCTTAAATCTCAGGGTATGCACATTTACCCAACACAGGGAAAAGGGCAATTAGCCCAGAGCCGACAACATTCCCATTGATTTAAGTCACCCAGTGCTGGACTTCTAGGGCTAGGCTTGCTTGCAGTGAGCTGCTAATTCTTCCTGGAAAATTCCTTTTCCCTCATTCCTAGGTTTTAGTTTACACTCTGTTAATGCCAGTCGACTTTTCCATTTGGTCTTCCTCTGCTTAGTCACAATTCAGGGAAAATCTCCAAAGCTACAGAGAGACATTGTATGTGTGATGCTGTGATTCTCTGGAGGTGATGCTGAGCCTCTGCTCTGTGGGATACTCCAACCTTTGGCAAACACCAACAGCATCCCTCACCCCAGGGATTTACAGGAGCCAGTCACACTCTACACAATTTTCTACAGGAGAAATTTTTGACACAATTTTCTACAGGAGAAAATTCACTCCCACGATAAGTAAATGCATGGAAGAGTCTTTAAAAGAGCAGCAGAAGGTGAGGGTGGGAGAAGTCTTTCCAGAGCCCAGCACAGTTCAAACAGTAATTTACGGGCTGTTCATTCACATTCCATGCATATTTATAACGCCAAAGATCATTAACACCTAATCTCTTTAGATGACTAACGGGCTTCACAGACTTCCAACTCTCCTCCAGATGATGCCTCAGGCAAAGCTATTTACAACCCGAAGAAGCAGCTTTGCCACCTAAATGCTGTGTCCTATCTGCTCTTTCTCCCAGGAGGACTTGGGTTCCTAGGAGCTCTCCTGCTCATCGCCAACATGATACATAAACTCAGCTGAGCAACTAACCCCATGGACTGGATGAGTGACCAGTTGCTTTTTTTCTTAGCAGAAATAAAACTGCTGAGTGTACCCTGCACTGGAAATGTAGAAGACTCTGCCCAAAATATGAAGCTGCTTTGGTTTCCTCCAGCATTGCTGCGACAGCATCTTCTACAAAATGAATTTGGAACAGAATACAAATGGTAAATAGAAAGGAAACACAAGAAAACACATGGTCCTGATTCTGACCTTCTTTACTCTGTTTTCTATCATCACTCCACTGAATCTCCATTAACTCTCCAGGGATATGGAAAAGCACTGCTCAGTCCTGACCCCATCCTGGACCACACATTACTGTGAAATTTGCCATGCATTTGCACTTCCACAATGATGTTCTTGCTGATCTCACGTTGCAGTGACTGCTATTTATGACAAAGCAAATTTTCTCCATGAGATTTTTTGATTCTGTAGTCAAAGATTGAATGACAACTTGTTTCTATGAGTACTATTGCCTGACATCTCTGATCGACAAAAAATGATTGTACACTCACAGCAGATACTTTTCGAAAAGTAGGATCACAAGTTAATTAACCACTCTGCTAACACGTTCTGAGCAGAAACTCAAAGTGGTTCAGATTAATCTATATTCACCGCTCTGGGAATTTCTTATGCCCTGCTGGTTTTAACTTCGAGTTTGTTATTTAAAAACCTTAATCAGGAGTTTGGATGGCACCTGATTAAGACTTCATTTAAATGGTCCTGCAGCAATTTCCATCTGAAAAGGACATGGTCACAAAGCTCATGCACTTAACCCAAGGTTTTGAATCAAGCAAGAGCTGCAATGTCGACAATCATAGCTAAAATCAGAACCAAACCCATAATGAGTCAAATTTTCCTGCTACCACTTGTAATATTTCAGTCTGGACTAACTTTCTTGAAGTTTCTCCAAATTAAAAGCTGTGCAGGTGAGAGCAGAATTTTTGGTCATTCTCTGAAGTATGAGGAACACTCACCCTGCTGTGAAAATAAGAATAGAAATTAAAACACATCTCTCTCTCTCTCCTTCAAATTTAGGTCACTGGTGACAGTGTGAAGACATAAATAAAAGTCCTGTAAAACTCCATCAGAAAAGTGTCTGACTTAGTTCTGCTGAACTCAAGACACAAGTATGAGATCACTCACATATATATAAAGGTTTCTCAAATAATTCTACATCAGAATGCTGAAAAAACAGGTGGGTTCCTGAATGAGCTCACATGGTGCTGTGAAGATATGTAAAAGCTGCATCTCTTTGATAAGAGATGTTTTCAAATGTCCTAAAAACTCAGAATTTTTTTTCCAACTATTCAACTTCAAAGAACCTTCTAAATAAATTGGCTATAGATCAATAGGGGAAAAGAGTCGATTCAGCAAATATTCAAATACTACTTCATGTAGTTACAATTTGATTAGTTCTTTTTAAAGGTATTAAAAATGAACAGTGTTCACTTTGCAATTTGACTTGAATCTCATTCACCAGTGACTTCTAACATTAACCCAAACCTAAATAATCTCTGGTGTCTGTGGAGCAGTGACAGAGAGCACAGACCTGAGTAGCTGATAATAGAAGCAAAGCCTTTGTGCAGAGAAGCCAGAATAAAAGCCAAAACACATGGGGTTATTTCCAGCTTTGTAATCAAACAGCTCAATTTGGCTATTACAAGTGCCAAGTTATTCTGGGTAAACACAAGAACTGGTTGAAAGCTTTCCTGCAGATCTTTGTTCCACTAAATAACATTGATTTACAAAAATCAAAACATATGATAACATACCAGATTCCTCAATCTTCTGTGCAGAAAGTTATCAAAGCATTTCATTGCCTCAGCACTGCTCTACTATCCAAGCAAAACACTGAAGTCACTGAAGCAAAACAAAATTTGAGACTATGAAATTAAAATCGCTCATTAAATTTAAACTCTGCTTCCTTCAACCCTTTTACATTTAGTAGTTTCTAAATTAAAAGGATATGCCCATGGGATGAAAACTCTATTTTCAATCTATTCTAGTCACTATCTCAGATTTACATGGAGTGAACAAGGGCAGCATTTCATCTGCTTTCTCTTTATTTTTACCTCTGCTTGAACTGAAGTCTGATCTGCTGTGTAAAAGGGAAGGAAAAGGAAATTACACAGTGGAAGACAAATAGTTAAGTCTGACACAGCATACAAAGATTCTACCTGGACATGTCACAGAAAACTGAGGGGAAAGGAAGAACAACTAGATGAAGTATAGAGCTTTAGAAATTCATTAGGTTAATCTAGTTCTCTCCACACTGATGTCCAGGGATAAGATAGAGCTTAGAGTAATTTTCACTACTCAACTAAACTGCTACTTGGCTCAGTACTCTATGCTCAGTACAGCCCAACCTTCTGAACCATGCAGATGACTCACTGCAGAAGTAGCTGAAGAAGCTCATTTGCTTGAAAATTAATGACTGAATTTTCTCTGCTTATTCCTTGGTAAGAAAAATATTGACAACAAAAATTGGGTAGTGGTCTATGATTAAAATCTACATTGTTTTTCCATTCATACTGGAGAGGTTCTCAGATGTTGCTTTTATCTTTCTCCCTGCTTGTGTTCAGCTGTATGAAGTTCACTTGGACTTCTCACATCTCTCAGACAACATAGCCTGAAGTGAAACAGGCACAGACACAATGTCCATTAACACAATGTCCTTCACCTGGAAAACATAATTTACAAAGCTAAGGAAAAGACCATGACAGGTCTATATCAGCAGTTTTTGAGTCAGCCAATTTATGCAGCTGAAGATGATGACTGGGGCATAAACCACAGAGGAATGGGCACAAGTGGATTTCCTACTAGCTGGAGTAAAGTAGGGGGTCAATTAAAATACTGGCAACACAGGAGGAAAAACAACATCATCTCTTCTTTTCTCCCCATTGTACCAATAAGTACAGGTAAATCAAAGACAGCTACCATGACTTTATACAATACCAACACATATTAGGTCTCGTTTCAGATTCAGACTGAATCTGGCTCTCCAGACTGCATTAGAGACCCCCACACAGCTCTTTCCTTCACAAGAGAAAAAGTAGACAAACCCAGCACTTATTTCAGCATTTAAACAGGTAGGGCAACCAAAGGAAGGAAGAAAAGTCAACAGAAAGCCAAAGAGAGCAATGACCTGTCCCCCCCCAGCAGGGAAGTGTCAGAGAGCTTCAGTATTACCCATGTGTGTTGCCCAACACTGAGCAAGGAAACCTCTCACAGATGTTGGGCTGGAGCAAAACTGCTCTACAGGAGATTTCTGCTACTTAACATGATATTTGGCAAATCTCTAACTAAAAGGAAATAACTTGGAGGGGTTGTTGACCTTCTTTTGTAACTCTACTTTTAAACCAACTGCTTGTAACACCACTTATTTACCTGTATGTTGGCCTGGCTTTGGCTGTTACTATATCAGCCTGCAACTCCTGCCACAGACACTGCAAATTTACCCTTTTGGGGAATGGCAACTCCTTGGTTGTCTCAAGTTGCTCATCAAAAACATCACTGGCAATAAGTTTTTCAGGCACTTCTGACATTTTAGCCCATAATCCCTAGGCAATTTCTGTCTCATGTTGGAATTCTTCACTCAAATGCCTTTAGGGAGACACATGAGCAAAAGGTCAACATTTGCTAATGTGAATTGTAGTTTCAGGTATCTCCATTTTGTGGATGCTGAACTTTTGACACTCAGAGTTTGGTATTTGAGAAGGGAGATAACTCACCACCTTCTGGTAGTAAAGCTTTTAATGTTACCTCTAGCAAAGCAGTGAAAATATGAATGACTTAAAGTCATTAATCAAAAAAACTCAAAAGAGTAAACAGGGTGCATTTTAAAGACAGACTATTTCCACTCCCAAATTGGGTTCATATTATGAATGAGCTCTTCAAAATGATCAGTTTGAGAAAAGATAACTTCTTTGAAACAAGCAAGATAAGTATATAAAGTGCAATAATTTTCAGCTATGTTTAATTACTAAAGTATCTCTCTACTTCCTAGTAATAACAATCTTTAATTATGCTTATGAATATGCTGAATTTCTGACACACCTGTTTAATTGAAGGCAGATGTTCATTCAGCAGTGGGTTATTTTCATATTATGCATCACTATTAGTTTGTTGTTGCTTTCACAACACACTGGGAAAAGCAATATACAAATAATGCAGAGCAGTTTGTGTGGTTATAAACTTAACTGCCTATTTATTCTACTTTTTAATACTCCTCTTCTTTCACCATCACTGATTCCATAGAGCACTGCATTTGTACTACTGTTATTTTTGTTATATTAGTGTTGTTGTTATTACTGATCTACATTTTCTTTGGCTTCTGCCAAAATTCTAGTTCAGGTTCTTCACTTATTTTTTGGTTTAGATAACAAGCAACAAGTGAAGAGAAGAGCAACGAGGCTGGTGAAGGGACTGGAGCACAAGTGCCATGAGGAGAGGCTGAGGGAGCTGGGGGTGTTCAGCCTGGAGAAGAGGAGGCTCAGGGGAGACCTCATCACCCTCTGCAACTCCCTGACAGGAGGTTGGAGTCAGGTGGGGGTTGGTCTCTTCTCCCAGGCAACCAGCAGCAGGACAAGAGGGCACAGACTCAAGCTCTGCCAGGGGAGGGTTAGGTTGGACATTAGGAAAAGATTTTTTACAGAGAGAGTGCTCAGGCTTTGGAATGTGCTGCCCAGGGAGGTGGTGGATTCACCATCCCTGGAGGTTTTCAAGCTGAGACTGGATGTGGCACTTAGTGCCATGGGCTAGTGACCAGGGTAGGGTTGGACTCGATAATCTTAGAGGTCTTTTCCAACCCATCTGATCTTATGATTCTATGATCTGACCTCCTGGGTTCTGGAGGGGAAGACATTTCATATCTGTCACAGCCAGGGCAGATAATCCAATCTAATCCATAGGTAAAAGGGCACTAAATATTCCTTGCAGTGGCAATCCCTTTTCAGCACTGGCAATCTGCACAAGAGTAGAAAAGACCTAAAGGTGTAAGGCTCTGTGTATCCTCATTAACTTCCTAAGAATGAGTGTTAATAAGGTATTTCAGCTCAAGGGACTAAAGCAAAAGCAAAAATGAGCAAGACATGTTGAATGTATTCCTTTGGAGAGCTGCAAAACATGCTTTCCAAAAGAGAAAATCATATGAATTCAAGTTTTATCACATACTTTCTCTTATTAATGAATATAATGAGCACTAAATTTCAAAAGTAAGAATATATGCTATCAAATAATGACACAAAAAGAGAGGTCTAATAGATTTGAACAAATTGAACAAATCAAATGCCATTTGAGAGAGAATCCATTAAAAAAAAAGGACACAAATTGAACAAATCAAATGCCATTTGGGAGAGAATCCATTTTAAAAAAAAAGGAGTAATTTTTTTAAACCTCTCATTTAATAATTACTAGCAGTAGCAGTGCAGTAGCCCCAGAGCTCACAGCACTAGGTACTTAGCAGTAGCAGTGCAGTAGCCCCAGAGGTCACAGCACCAGGTACATCCTGTAAAAGAATGAGGGGCCCCACTCACCAAACTTAAATATAAACCACATTGCATTCCAAGTGGCAAGAGGTACCATGGATATTTCAACCAGGCAAAGGGAACTCAGTTGACAAATATATTGACACCAGAACAACCTGCAGAAATTCAAGAGACAGTTCCCCTGGGGTAGAACCAAGGCATTAAATTCAGACTTATTCTGCATTTTCAGATTAGAGGGAGGATCATGCCCTCAATAAATGGGACCAAAACCAGGTCCCACTCTGTCCTGTGTTCCTAAGCAGGGTCTGCTGTGCATGGAGACTAAGCAGAGGAGGAAATAATTTGCATGGGATGGATTTGGATTTTTTTTCCCCTGTACATAACACATTGAATGCCACATAATGAGTGAAGAACTGCTGCTGTGTGCTGACTCCAGACCAGGAGAGCTAGATACACTGCCAGCCAGGAAAAGTTATTTCTTTTCAAGAGAGAGACTTCAGAACTCATAATCACATCTACAGGGAATATACAATGTGAAATATAACATGAGTAGCTAGAATAAACTTTGATTTGCTTTGCTTTGGTGATAACGATTCCAGATAACCAATTTCTGGTAAAGGCACTTGGGACATACTACTCTGGGTGCAAATTAATAGATGGAAAGGAAAAAGAGGAGGGAGTTGAATTTTCTAAAAATTCTGTAATATAAATTAAAGGGAAAAGCAAAGCAATGACTGACTAATTTAACTTTCTGTGTATTTTTAAAGAATAATTATTCAAAATTCTTCTCAGGTCTGTTGATTTACTTCTGAATGCTTTGCTCCTAACTAGTGATGCCAGAGCCTAATGAGAAATAAATTAGAGGATGGCAGTAGTATAGGAACAGTGGGAAAAGTTGACTTTATTAGAAGATTATGCATTAGATCTGGATTTATAATTGCATTTTCTCTAATCACAAGCACAAGAAATGACATTTTACTGAGTATAAACATTTTCAAGGGAAAGAAAAATTCAGCCATGCCATTAACTGTGTGGTAGTAGGAACACTAAATGTGGTATTGATCTAATTTTTTCTCCCTTTTTTACTGTCATAACTCTTCTCCCCACTAT
>NW_008681528.1:45561-48534 GCF_000695815.1 Acanthisitta chloris | reverse complement strand
CACTGGGGGAAAGGGAAATGTTGGGTCAGGGATAGATGTTGCTAAGTGTTATGTAGCAGTAAAAAAATGAATGTGCAATTGTAGCTTATTCAAAGTCATGGGAAATGATTGAATTCACACTATCACTGAGCAGATTTTTGCCAAGAGACAGATGTTAAATGTTGCAGCATTTTAAAGCATTGGAAAGAAATTTCCAACCCTTTGTCTCGTGTTGTTTAGTGCTTTGAAAACTCCCCTAGAATTAGACAGCTTTGCATGTCTGATTGGTCACAGAAGGGTTTAAAGCTTGGGGACTGGCAACACTTAAGTATCCAAAGGTTCAATCCATATTGCTTTCCAGAGGTTTGATTATTTTTCAGACTTAATTGCCCAGTTTTGAGGTGAAATCCCCTTGCCCTCAAAAGAATGTGAAAGTTTACTGCTGGTTTAATCAAATACTGTGAAGGGGAAGATCATCTACCAGGCATGTACTTACTGGTTTCATCTCATGCATAGCCATGAGGGTGAGCTCACTTATCTCCTGTGTCCAGTATCTTTGCAGGTCTAAGAACTGTTCTATAAGCAGAGTTTAATAGTTCTCCCTTTTCACAGAATCCATCATTGCCCCAAAACCCACAACAGGTTTTATCCAATGGGTCTTTTTGTGCAGTAGCTAAAGAGAGATTTGGAATTTCAAAGTTTTGGGTATAGATACATCATCCCTGTTTTGGGTAAAAATATCATCTTGTGGATCTGGCTTTCCCAGAGGAGTCAGCCAACAGATGAGCAAATGCACCTGATTTTCCAGGGTCAGAGTTGTTAGTTGAACCCTAATGCTTATGAATCAAAACCATAACCATTCCATTCATAACTGTATGCAGTTTGATGACTCCTCCATGCAGAAATTACCTTTAATAGATTCAGTTTTCAAATGGTTAAAATTGAATTTATTATGGGGTTTTTACAACACACAAGTCATGTAAGTGATCCAGATCTTTCTGCTGCGGTCCAAACATTAACTGTGTCAGCACGGTGTTTCCTTTCCCTCCTGGAATAAAAATTTAGCAATAAACTCCAGAGGCAAAGTGGCATCTAGCTAATGGCATTCAATCTAAGCTTATTGCAGATCGACCTTGAATGCTGCCAAGTCTCCAACATGTGCTGACAATACAGCATCGTTGCTAAGCTACCTGTTATTAATCTTTGCAATGAAAAATGAAGAGGTCAGAATATGTTGAAGGTGTGTTTATTACAGAGCTTGCACAGAGGGTCTCATTTGAAAGCTCAGATATTTCACCATGTTTATTGCTCTGAGAATCTTCAAATTTTTTTGCAAAGACTGGAATCTGACTGACAGATTAGGACAATGATCATCCCTTAATTAAACAGAATAAAAAATTCATGTGTATTTTATGAATATACATCTCTCTACATTCAGGCCAACAAGAAAGGAAGCTCCATTCATTTGTGATTGAAACAGAAATGATTCAGTACTTTATCTCATGGACAAAGTCTAGATGTTGGGTCTAGAAAAGCCTCATATAAATGCACAAGGCAATAGTCAGTGCTTAGGGGAAAAATATCATTATTAGAACATTCTCCATTCTTATTTTCTGCTCCTGTCTCTTGGGTTTATTTCTTGTGGCTTGGATTTTTATTGAACTTTGTGGTGTTTTGGTTGGGGATCAAGATTGTCTAGAGAAACAGGACACATTCTATTTATCAATAAATCATCAAACACAAAAACAAAGACCAATGAACGGGATGAGCACACAAAGAATAAAAAAAAAGGGAAACTCCAAATCCTTTGAAAGAAGAAAAGGCCAAGATAAGAGCAAAAAGTAACCTGGTGTCACTCTGTCACAAAGGAGAGATTGATGTGGGAGGTGAGAAAGAAGCAGAGTATATATTTTCAAAGAAGAAGTGCATAGGTTGTCAAAGTCTTGTATTCAGGCACTGCTGATAGACACAGGGACCCCCCCAAAAAGTACCCAATGCTTTCCAGGATCTCCTTGAAATAGCAGAAGTCGAAAGCTAACCAACCAAACTTTCCAAAGACTTGTTTCAAAGGGAAGTTCCATCAGCAAAACCTGAAGTGTGTATTTCAGGAGGTGTCTGCATAGGGATTTTCTCTACCATGGAAATAATTTTCACATGGATTATGGTAATTTGGAGAGTTGTGAGACTTTGCCCAAGGATGGGAAAGGGAAGGTGTCCCGAGGGGGACAAGTACTTTTGTAACTATCATTTTAACTTGAACTTGACTTGGGAGTTAAGCACATGTCACTGGCAAAGCTTCTCTTGTAAAACTTGTTCTCTCTTCCCCGAATACTAAACACATGAGGACACTGGAGAAACAGAGATGACTGCTACCCACAGGAGTCTGTCCTCTGAGGCTGTCTGAGTTGCTGGAGGGCTGTGTGGGCTCTGTCACCCCAGCAGAAGGCCCTGAAAGGAGCAGTCATGCTCCAGGGGAATGGTTTGCTCTGTCCATCCTCACTCTACCTGCCTAAGCACCAGCTCAGCTTTTCTGTTCTGTGCTCATGACCCAAAGGGCTCCCAGCTCTGTTGGTGCCCATGTGCTGTCACAGCTGCTGTGTCTGTGTGGACTCCAAGTCACTCGGAATTACAGCATTGCTGACAGAGCTCAACAAGGATGCTTTGAAACAAATGCTTTTTGATCAAATTCTGTAAAGAGATTATACATCCTCAGTGCTTCATGGGAGTGTTTCCAAGCAGGGTGAGGATTTAGGAACAAGCTCATGCAGAGAAGGTTCATCTGGTTTAGCTGCACTGATCTCTTTGACTGCTTCAGTCACAGAAACAGCAGCCCCCAGGTTCTAGATTTGGAGAAGACCCTAAAACCACTCTCTGAATCCTTCCAGCACTTGAAGATATGCTCAGCAAAGGCCAGTGAGGTTTTTTCCATGTGTTTGAAGGATGGGTTTAAATTCTGTGCTTCAAAAAAGAACTGGAAATGCTATTGGGAAAGAT
>NW_008681528.1:0-45542 GCF_000695815.1 Acanthisitta chloris | reverse complement strand
CTGAAAGAGCTTTGTCCTAGGTGACAGAAGGGTCTCAAGCACTGCACAGGCAGAGCCTCAAAACCAAACCAATGTGAAACCTCTCATGAGGAGCCTGATAGTGCAAGTGAGTATGGGTATAATCCCAATTTTTCTTCCTATCGTATTTGTCCTTGCAGCTCTTTTATTTATACCACAGCACTTCAGAAGAGCAGGATGAATGGAGCTGCCCCTGTAAAGAACATTTCTCTACAGCTGCAATAAGATCCTGCAATCACAGCAGAGAACTTATCACCTAACATGCAGAAGGTTAAACTACATGAGGAACATCAAAGGTGCCCTGTGGCCTGGCTAGACACATATGCTAGAGATGTAGCTTTGTCTTTTGTGTTTCTTGACATCACCTCCCTGTTTTCACATGCCTTTAGTTTATTAATGTGAAAACTTTCCCTGTGACACACTTAGAAATGTGGTTCCTTCTTCCTGCACGATTTAAATTTAGCAACAGTCATATAGACTTCTTGATCCTTCCTAAATCCTGACTTGACAGGGGTGTCTTAGAAAGTGCTAAAGTATAGCTCTGTTTCAGCTAGTTCTGAATGTCAAAGCTGCTCTCAAAAATAAATATATTGATTGGGAAAGAACTGCTTGTGCTGTGGCTGTGAGGGGGGCTGGAAAATAAGAGAAATGTTTCGTCAACAATGTGAACCTGGAAATTTAGTTTTGTTCCAAAATGAAAAGCAAAAGAGACTTTTCAGGATTTTTCTTGAGACGATGCCACAGATAGTCATGGAAGAAAGGCTTATTGGCTACTATTACCACACTGCTGTGTGGTGTATTTAGTTCTTGTCCTATGTGGAGAGGTTTGAACTGAATTTGCACATATCCCACTGGAACACAGCATTCCTCTGCCCTCAGTGTCAGAATGATGCCCTCAAAAGGTTAGTCAGAACTTACAGGGACTTAGCAAAAAGCATATGAAGAAATCAGTTTGTATTTCTTGCTCAGATCTGTAAGCAGGTAAAATTGTTCAGGGGCAAACTGCAGATATTTCTGTACTTGGCCTGGTTAAAAGTTTGACTCTTAATAACTAATATTATCTTATTTAGGCTGTATATGCAATTTCCATGACAAGTGAGAGTAAATAAATTAACTGACTTCTTTAGAGAGGCTGTATATGCAATTTCCATGACAAGTGGGAGTCAATAAATTAACTGACTTCTTTAGAGAACAGTACAGCTGGAGTACAGTGCTATTTTTCCATGCAAGTTAGTAAATTCCATAGCTGAAGGCAAATGTGCAGCATCATTCAGTGATACATATGCAATAGGTGCACGAGGAGCTCAGCTCCAACTGTGAGTCTGCAGAATCACAGCTACTGTTTGAATCAGAGAAGCAGATAAAGAAAGGCAGTGATTGAGAGGGTCGTGTACCCAACAGGTGAGCAACTACATAATGAGTGTCTTAAATATTTTACTTCAGCTGAGCAGCTTCAGCTTCCAGCAGCAGAGAAGCTGCTCTCTGTGCTCAGAGTGATACCCAAAGTCTGGGCTGTCTTGACGTCAGCCACCAGATCTGCATGTCACCTTGATGAGGGTTTCTTGCCAGAGACAAGAAAGATTTTATGTTACAGACTATTCTAGGCAGCCAAAGAGAATTCAAGCTACGACATACCCATGTCACCTTATATTTATCCTCAGATAACACAGGTCTGATCAGAAGCATAATATGAAGTGTCGAATTTGGACTTGCAGCCACAGCAATACATGTTAGGTGACATTAGGTGTGCAGTTCTGGTGTCCTCAACATAGGAGGGACATGGAACTGTTGGAGCAAGTCCAGAGGAGGCCATGAAGTTGCTAAGAGAACTGGAGCATCTCCCCTATGAGGACAGGCTGAGGGAGTTGGGGCTGGAGAAGAGAAGGTTGTGTGGAGACCTCAGAGCAACTTTTCAATATCTGAAGGGCCTACAAGGAGCCAGAGAGGGACTCTGTGTTAGGAACTGCAACGACAGGACAAGGGGAAATGGGTTCAAACTGAAGGAGGGGAAGTTTAGGTTAGATGTTAGAAAAAAGTCTTTTACTGTAAGGGTGGTGAGACACTGGCACAGGTTGCCCAGGGATGTGGTGGCTGCCCCAGCCTTGGCAGTGCTCAATCCAGGCTTGAGCAATCTGATCTAGTGAGGTGTCCCTGCCCAGGGCAGGGGGTTGGGACTGGATGATCTGTATGGTCCATTCCAACCCTTAAATTCTATGCTTCTATACTGAGATGGAAAAACTTGCCACCTAAACCGCAGTTTATCACTTATAATGCATTTCACTGTGTTGCTTTGCGGCACTGGAGTTTTATTAATTTATATTAATAATTTAGATTAATGTAGATTAATCATATTCATGATTAATATAAACAGGGTGAACCCAACTCTCAGTAACCATTCCAACCCTTAAATTCTATGCTTCTATACTGAGATGGAAAAACTTGCCACCTAAACCGCAGTTTATCACTTATAATGCATTTCACTGTGTTGCTTTGCGGCACTGGAGTTTTATTAATTTATATTAATAATTTAGATTAATGTAGATTAATCATATTCATGATTAATATAAACAGGGTGAACCCAACTCTCAGTAATTCAAGGGATATTCATGATTAATATAAACAGGGTGAAGCCAACTCTCAGTTCAAGTAATGGGAGAAACTCTTAGGCAAAGTGTGATTTGAAAAAAGCATACTGAATCTGGGCAAAACCCAGGAGCATCCTGTAATAGTGTTGTTCTATGGCTGCTGTTTGGAGTGGGCTGTGATAACCAGTTGTGCTGTAGATTCTGCAGTATATTAGTCCAAAAAGCTTCTTAAATGGTAAATTTATCTCCATGACCCTGTGTTATCATGTATTTAGAACCATAGTTCTAAGATCAAAAGCACTCTGAGCCTAAACTTCCAAGCCTTGGTTATATGACTTGTACATTTCTTCTGAGTTTGTAGACTAAAAGTCTCCTGATAAGGAGAGCAGAATAAATAATTTAATGTAACACACTGCCTGGAGTTGTTACTGTTCATCTCGAAAGCACAGAACTACTGAAACTAATGGATAATTGGGAAAAAATGACAGTACAACAGAAGGGAAAAGAAGCCATTTAGCTACTTAAATGAGAGATAAACTACCAGCAAATTGCAAGGAAAATTTAGGATTTGGGTCAGATCTGGAAGGATTCCTTCAAAACACTTTCATGTTGTGAGTAAAATCAGAGTTTTTCAACCAGAAGAAACACTGGGGCAAAAGGAGAAATCTCAGGAAAAAAATAGTTTGAACAAAGATATCTGAGTCCAGGGTGAAATACAAATAAGAACAGGCAGAACGTGTGCTCATCCTGTTCATTGGTCTTTGTTTTTGTGTTTGATGATTTATTGATAAATAGAATGTGTCCTGTTTCTCTAGACAATCTTGACCCCCAACCAAAACACCACAAAGTGGTAGAATTGCACAGAGAAACAGAAAGATGAAAACCCAGCATGTATATAGGTATGACTCGTGTTCTAAAAATGCATATTATAAGTGCTCTTTTAGTTGGGGTAATGCCAGAGATTTCCCTGTTTCCCACTTTTTTCAAACTACAGGAAATGGAAAGATGAAAATCTGGTTAAGTTTTGCAATTTCTCCTTCCTGGAAAGAAAGAAGAAAGAGGAGAGGAAGCATAAAGGGTTCTTGAGTCAGAGAAGTAAAATGTCATTCTTCAAAACCTACCTGGCTACCAGGTATCTTAGCAAGAAAACAAACCTCTATCGATCAAAGTATTGCATAAAGCAAATAGATCTTGATGAGCATTATATATTATAGCTAGAAAAGTTTTAAATTGCAGTGATACAAGTAGCAGATTGTGGAGTTATGGTGATGTTTCAATACTATTTCAAAGTCAGAGCTCTACTAAAAATGACACTGTGCTGATGAATTTCCTAGTAAAAACACTTCTGTCCTACACAGAGACAGTGTAAATAGAGACTGAGCACAGCCAAGTGCCACTGGACTAAGAAAACTAAACATCCTCTGAACCTTTAGCATGTGCAAAAACAACTTGACTTTGGAGAACTTCAAATTCAGCATAGTTTAACAAAGAGCCGTGGAGGACAGTGCTGTTCACTTAGGAATGCCACTCTGCACGTCTGGGAGATGACTGAACACCACACTCTGCATGAAGATGATCAGAAAAGCTCTTGAGAGCTTTTGCAGGCTCAGTGACAGCTCCCAGCACAGCTCCCACAGTAGTCCCACCAGCAGCCCAAGGAAAAGGGCACAGGACACCAAGAACCCAAGTTATTAAACGTGTAGAAAGGCAGGTGAAGCCGTGAGGCTCCAGCAGAACAGTGCCCATACCCTTTTCACCCTCCTAATGCCTCATTTTCTGTTGATTAAGTTTGCCATTGGAAAAAACCTGACAAGCTGCTATTTCCCTCAAACCAAATCATAGTAATGAAAGTTTATAAAGGAGCCATTCATTCAATCAAAACTTATTACTTGAAGTGTAGCTCTACTTTCCCCTCCCCGTACTCAACATTAAGCTTCCCTATTCAGGGGCTGTTATTATGGGAATTGTTCTGTAATGAAAACATAAATCGTCACAACAGGAGAGTGTTTCTACAAACAATGTAAGAGGGGGCACGTTCTCAGTACCTCCTATGGCTATAATCTCTGGTCCCCATTCATATGCTGTAGTTAATGCCACACTTAATGGCTTCACGATGGAAAAAGCCTGGTAGCCTGAAGATACATAGTGCTCCAGAGGTCTCTCTCACAGTTTATTGTGTCCGTAAGGAATCTTGTTCTCTCTGTCATAAAAAATAGTCACCTAACGCAGCGTGACAGATCCCTGCTCTGCCTGGGTATATAGGCAGGCTTGATTTTGCTGAGCAAAAGCTTGAACAACTGAAATGTTCACATGTGAATGTGCCATATCGTTCAGCAAAATGAGAACAGAGCATGCTGGATAAATATGTAAAATCTGTTAGCAGTTCAACTGATGGACAACCAGGAGTTAAATTCACCCCATGTTAGAGCACAGGAAGCAACAATTTCTTTATCAACAGGAACACTGGAAATGTAAGTGCAGGGTGAGTGAATGAAGCCTGAACATTGTGCTCTTTCCATTTCTCCACTTTATTTCCACATGAAATGCCATGCTAGAAATGAGTTGGTTCCCTCAGACAGCCGAAACAAGGAACCAAGATTAAAATCATCAGGGCTGTTCAACTGCTCAGGTGTTTGGCCTGCATACCTGTATGCACTTGTGCTCACTGTTCCTGGAGAGGGAAATGGGCTGGAAGAGAAGAGTATGATGGAAGTGAGACAGGAGATAGAGATCCCAATCCATGTAAGACCATTATCTGATGCTACTGCTCTTATAGTGACCGACACTCTCCAGATCCTGAGCCAGGTAAGACTGGCAAGAAAGTGGGGAGAAACTAAAGGGAAGCAAAACCTTCAGTTACCAGTTGCCTCATGGCTAACAATCCTTTAATGATCCAATCTTTAAATGTCTTCAAGTCAAAATACTTGATACTATACCTACAACTTCTACATGATACCAGATGCTGATTTTTATTTTCAAAGATATCAAAGGTTAAACCTAAACTGTCTCTTTGATGGTGTTTCTTCTCCTGATCTCACTGTGGGATGGTTTTAGAAGACCAAGAACAGCCTTTTACTGACTATTCCTTGTGGGATGCAGAAATACATGTGTCACCTTCATTCTTCTATTTCATCCATGCTTTCAGAGAGACTCATCATGTAGCTACACACATTTGGGCTGACATCAAGGTTTTAAAGAAAGGAAAGTCAGGTGCTGATTAGCTGTTGGTGGGAGGGACCAGAGAATCTCATCCTGCTCCTCCCTCCCTCAGATTGTCTCAGTACAGCTCTCTGCAGGAAGCCACGTGTTCTGCAGGATTTGTTAATGTGGTGGACACATTTCTTTCTCCTTTGGTTTTCTTGGCACTCCCCTAAGCTTCATTCTAGCAAGAACAATCTGCTGAGAACATCAGACCTCTAATACTGCGGCACAGACTGCAACATGGGTCCTTCAAGAACAATTCTCCATCAGCACAAGATGGAATGAAGCTTTATATATCACAGACTTTTGCCTCTACATTTCATTATTATCCACAGGATAAAAGCAAGAAATGCTGTTGGATGAATCAATGTAAGGACAACTGAAAATGCTGGAAGAAACTGAAATGCTGAGGACAGCTGCCAGTGCTTTGCTACAAATGAATCAGAATCTTAGGCTTCAAATCTCTGTCTGAACCTTAGGCCAAACTGAGCTTGGGTCCCATACAGAAGTTCCTGGCAGCATCCATTTCCCATGTTGACTATAAAACACTCTTTTCAGTGTGCTCATATTTACATCAGTAAAAGATTGTGCTGTATATACTTCCCATGAAGTGGAGTTTGTGTACTCTATGTTAGTGATCAACCTTGCCATTTCTCTAATTTAATAACACACTTCAGATGTTATATTTTAATATTCTCAATTAACCACGTAGTACACGTTTGCTAATTAATGAATAAATACACCTGACTGTGCTGCATTTCGTGCTGATGCTGTTAATCGTTTTTGCTGATTTTCTGACATACCTTTGTGATTTAGGCAAAGGCAATATGCAAATATTCAGTGAGATACACTGACAATTGCTCTTTGTGCTTTCCTGATAATGCTGTAGACTTCACTGAGCTGCAAAGAGTTGATAAAATTGCACACACTTTACTTATTGCTCCATTATTCTTTGCTAATTGAGCCACATAGTTTAGTCAAGTGTTTACAAGCTTTGCTAATAGACTTGCATACAAATTTTGTTCAATATATTATACCGAAGAGAATGTTTACTACCTGCTAAGCTGCAGGAATCATGATAGATAACAGTTTTGAAGTTGTCAACCAGTCAATAAACACTGACAGCAGCATAACCAGTTGACTTGGGGAGCTTATTGCTTTTGCAATGCTCATGTAAATGATCTGAATTAACCCAAATAACAACTAAGGTGGAAAGCCAATGGGGGTTGCTCTGGGTTTCTCTGAAACTCTACTGGTCCATTAGGCAGGACCTTATTATTTTGCAGAAAGTGAAGTAAAACAGTAAGAAGCTTAATGGGAATCTCTGAGTTCACACAACACACTTTTTGGAAAGCTCTCCTTAATCAAGGACCTTCAGAGCTCCAGACATCATCAGTTGCTGGTGAGACATTGGAACAGGTTGTCCAGGGAAGTAGTGGATGTCCCAACCCTGGCAGTGCTCAAGGCCAGGCTGGGTGAACCTTGAGCAACCTGATCTAGTGAGGAGGTGTCCCTGCCCAGGGCAGGGGGTTGGGAAATTATCATGCTATAACAAAAATAACTTGCAATAATAAAAAAAATCTACTGTTATAGGAGGGTGAATTTTTTTTTTTTTTTGCTTGTAGAAAACAACAGAAACCCACAGACTTCACAACTACAGCAGTTAGGCAGAATTAGCCACCTGAGAATACAGCCCAGCCAGCTCCTATGCAGGGGGAATAAATAATGCCAATTATGAAGCTTAATATAATTGTTATAATGCATCGGTAAAAAAGGAACTATTGGGAAAGATAACATGCAAAGCTCAGAAAAGAGAATCTGTATTCAACCACTTTCTAAACTCTGCAAAATGCAATAAAAGAAGCTGTTGCAGAAAGTCATATGACTAAATTCCAGTTCCAGTGTCTCAGGGCTCTGTTCTCTCTCCATTCCACACTATCCTTTTGTAGCAAGGTTACTCTCTCATTCATTTTATGCATGAAACTTGCTTAATCAAAGATTGTTCTGCAGCAAGGAGAGGATACAGGAAACTCAAGAGGTATCTGTGGAAAGCATCAGAGATAAGAGCACAGCTAAAGCATCTGACTTGGTCAGCAAAATACAAGGGTATTAAGTATTGAAAAGGACAATTCAGTCAATAATAATTATAAAACCATTGTGTAGCACCAAAGAAGAGTTCAATGAGCCAAACACTGAACTAGGGTTCTCATGTTGGTTGGTGATAAAAATCTGCACCTTCATATTAAAGACATTTCTAACTCACTTACAAACCTCACTGCAACTGCTTTGCTTTACTTAAACCAACCTAGGACTGAAATCTACTCTAAACTGAGGAATAGCATCAACTATGCCACTAAAATACATTTTTACAAGGATGACTCCCATTTCCAGTATTGTGTTGACCCCTATTAGTGTATGCACCATATATTTGTACATATTACTGTACAGAGGGACAAAATCATTACCCAACATCATCAGCTTCATAGGAAGTGTGAGTGCCAGTGTGGCACGTCCAGCATTGATGCACCTGCCTCTTCTACTTGAGTCCAAAGAGAAATTTCCAAGGCTAATGGCCTGGGCTTGGACATACAGTTGCACAAGTCCTGTCACACCCAGGAGGCTGCAGATTTGTCTTCTCCAGTGTCCACATGGATCATGCTGTGTCTGTGTGTCTAGGAAGTAACTAGATACTTCATTGTCCTCTCTGCTCTGCAGCACATCTGTTGGAAACCACAAGATGAACTTGTAACACACTGAGAGCCTCAACACTGAATTTGTGGGGATCAGGCTCCAGTTCAGTGCATGCACATGTCAGAACTCCCAGCTTGAGTTTTCAAAAGCAAATCTAATATTACTCCCTTTAGCACAGTACTTTTAGAGACCCATCGTGCCATCAATTAGCTCTCAGTCCTCCCATCGGTTTAATTAGCACATGCTTGGTGGAACAATAGAAAAACCTCTCTGACTGTTGAAAGAAGTCTGCTTTGAAAAAGGCCAGGCCAGTGTTATTATGCTTTGTATCCAGGCATCCCTTTTTTAATCCATGCAGGGCTCAGAAATATCTGCATCAGTGGCACAGTTTCCGTGTCCTCATAGTGCTGAAAATATTAATAATCCCAAGCACTGTAGCATGGGGTAACGACTATATCTGAGCTTTAATGATGTGTTGTGTCAATCTGCAGCACTGAGATATTAATAAGGCTGACTTTTCTGTGAGACAAGTTGGAATTTTTTATAGTGGATAACAGGTAGACATTTTAGAGAGCTGGAATAAATACAGAAAAAGTGAACATGTAAAGCTTTATGTCCTTTTCGCCACTATTAAAAGAAAAAATCATTAAGAAATCATTTTAAAACAATAGCTCAAGTGATAATTTCCTAATGATAAATAGGATTTTAACACAGCCTGACCATCTTCATACAGAAAATATATTCATTTTCTGTCCCATGCAGAGCCTGCAGCCAGCTGGGTGGGCAAGCAGCATCCTAGTTTTTAACCAGTCTATCAATCAACAAATGCACATGCTTAATTTTAAGCCATTTAAGTAAGAAGCCCTCAGTCCCTGTAAGTTTAATTACATGCTTAGAAATCATTCTGCATCTAAAGCTAACAAATAAGCCGATGCAATTAAAACTACTTAAGTTCTCACTACATATTACAGTCATTTTTTTGGCTGCTGGAAAGAGGCTCAGAGAAAATAGGAGACTGGTAAAGCATCATCAGAAGAGTTTACAAATGTCCTGGTATTGCTAAGCAAACCACAACCTTGCTATGTAGTAAAAGATCTACTGAGGTTTAATCATCCCTTTTATTTAAGAACACTGATTTTAACTTAATTTGCAAGACATGTTCATATAACTTGGGGACATCAGTCATGAAAATTTCACCCTGTCAGGACTGTTTACAGGGTGTCTCAGTCCCCATTAGCAAAAAATCAGTTGAAATACCTATGCCATGTACTATTTCTGTACTGCCACGAATGCAACTCACTTGAATGAGATGGATCTGCTGCAACAGGAAGGTTTTCTGCTACAGCAGAGATATCCAGGCATCAGATAGCAATGGCAAGTTAATTTTGGAGCTGACTGTGTTCTTGGAGTGTAATTTGGGAACATGTGACTCATTCCCCCACGCACGAGGAGGTGGGAGAGGAATCACATCACTTATTACGTTACATTGTGCCCATCACCACGCTAAGTGATCTAACAAGGAAGGCAATCTGTCTGTTCCAGCTGAAGAATAAGGTCTTTCTCTTATTCATTTTCCCATCATTCATAATTTGAGAGAAAGAAGGGAGAGAGACTGAGCTTTGAAAGTGAATTGAGTAGTTTATTAGACTTTGATAAAGATAGGATCTTGCCCAAAGATACTTTTTATTCATCTAATGTTCAGGAGTCAATTTTCCCCTCTTACTCAGGACTGGGTACAGATTAAGTTGAATCAGTTTGGGATACCTTGGGAGCATATTTTTCCTTAAAATCTATGGCTCTTCAATATCGTTTCATTTTTCATAGTGTTTAATCTCTTTTGCTTTAGTATGACCACATTTTTTTTTGTAAAATCGACAAGTTATATTATATTGCTCCTGTACTTGTTCTACATTTGAGGATCAAATGCATACTTCAAAAC
The DNA here is from genome assembly GCF_000695815.1 of Acanthisitta chloris. NCBI lineage: Eukaryota > Metazoa > Chordata > Aves > Passeriformes > Acanthisittidae > Acanthisitta > Acanthisitta chloris. The sequence continues at coordinate 35,108 of NW_008681528.1, read as the reverse complement.
CATTGGGAAAGAGGAACAAATGTGCTCCAGCTTCACTCCTAGATTTCAGATTAAACATTTTATTTAGGTTTTATATTACCACACACTCCAATAAAATATATGCATTTATTCATTAAACTTGGAATTTATATTGTAAAAACGATGTCTACATTAAAAAATTGCTGTCAGTACAAAGCTCTGAAAAATTACAATTTAAGATTTTTTTTTCCACCTCAATAATCCCATCTCATTTATTAAAAGACTCAGCAAGAGAGAACTTTTCCTGACTTCTCAAAGGAATAATTCTTTTACTGATGTCATCAGTGGTTGGCATGGAGTAGACATGAAAATTGAATTTACTTTTTGTCTTCTAGTCACTCATATAGTAAATAATTCCTGCCCCTGCACTTTGGTGCAGACATGGGGCCAATGCTTGCCTGGCTGTTCTGCTAACATCACTTAACCACAGAGCATTTCACTACCAAAGAAACATTTGTCAGGGCTCCAACCATACAATTTGTTTCAATCTAATCAGCTTTTAATAAATCGTTGTACAAAACTTTCTTATTTGTAGTAAGCAAGATATGTAGAAGTGATTATGTACTCATTTTGCTTCTCTAATCAATCATAAGCCGATGACTTAGGCAAATAATCTAGTTCATAAAACAGTATGTGGTGAGTTTGTGAAGGGAACATCCATCAAAGTCAGGGATGGGTGAGTTTTATCATTTGCTCCTGTTGGTACACTTCCCATTGCCTTCAATTTTAAAGGGCTTAATGGCAAGCTGAATTTTATTCCATGTATTTCTTTGGCTCATCACAGATGATGCAGTAAGATGAGAAACCTAAGAAAGATAATAGAATCCCAACAACATCCACCAGATTTCTCTCTTAAGGGTCTGCAGTTCACCAGAGCCAACCCAACCTCCTGGTGCTCCCAGTCTCTCCTCCTGCAGGTACAGCTGGTCAGATGGCACTCACACCCCAGACTGGTTCACATATTTTAAAGGGAATGTTCTCCTCAATCAGGGCTAACAGGGAAAGCAGTCACAGTGAGATGCAAAAAATCTATTAGCTAAGTCACCAGACTGTGCTCATCTCCTGTAAGCTTGGTGAGCCCATACCTTGCCCTTGGGGTGCTCCCAAGGACATCAGGGATCATCTCTGTGGTCTTTGCTGCTGAAACATGGTCACCAGCCAAATACCTTTTGGTTTGGACTCTCAGAAAGTTCTGACTCAATTACAGTCAAACACTGTGTCATTATTCCCCTCCTATACACATAAGTATTAGTTCTTTGAACCCAAAACTAAACTGACTTGGTTTCGTTGAGTTTTGCTGTGTTATTCTGCAATAATATTTATGTCCACTACCAGCCTCAAATAATGAAAATGTCAGGGGATGTGAGGCAGTGTGTGCCTGGCTTACCACGAGTCTAAAAATATATTACACTAAATGCAGTGGCCTTGTAATGGCTAAATATATTTTCTAATTTTCATGATGACTTGCCACTCTAAACATTGCATTTCTGCAGTTTATATTAAATCCATCCTCTCAGTCTTTTGAAACAAGACTTAGTACAGTCACAGTGGCAACAGGCAATCTACTGTTATTTTCCCCTGTGTCCCACTATGCACCTGAGCTCCAAATATTGTTCCTGATTCATATTACAAATTTCTCTACAGTATGAGCTCAAATCATCTTCACTTTGTAACATCACGTTGTTAAGCAGTGGCAGAATAAAAAGGAAACTACAGAGAGATAACCAGTGGGACAGCCAGCTCCTCTGTTAGCTGTGTCTGCTTTTCAGCTAGAAACATATAATTTTTTTTTGTAATTTGAGAAAATTTGATCTGGAAGTAATCAGCACACATCACATCTATATGTTCACAGTGCCACTTTTACTGCTGCTTTGTAATGCTTACTTACAATGCTTTGTAATGTTTAATGTGCAGCACACACAGGGCATTTCTGGCACAGGGAAAGTGCAAGGAGAAAGTTCATCAAGCAATATTTCAAATCCCCAAGTTACATTTTCTCAGCAGAATAATAATTAACAATAACTTTTCCCCTTTGCTCCCCTTGGGTCTCAGACCAGTCAAATATCAGCTGTAATAGGAAACAAATTTTACCCTTTCTCTATCCTCTGTATAGTCCCTTATAGGAGTTCCAAGTTTCTGGTTCAGAACAATAACATTTTCCTTTGCATTTGCATCAATCATTACCCAACGAGCACAGCAATGAAGAGCACAGCCCTGAGACTTCATAGACATCTAATGACTTAACAGAAGATTTCACACTCCTTGCTGGAAAAAGAAAGCAGGGAAAGGCAGTTTTTGAGCTGAAACCCAATTTCATGCCCTGAAAGTGAAGCTTGTAGTCATATATTTGTATATACTCATCTCTGCAAATATTAGGACTTAGACTGGAGGTCAGACATAAAGCTGATAATATGGGTCTCATCAAGTTCTATGGGCATAGAAACATCTAAGCCAGAATGCTATAATTAATGCAAAGGATACAGCTGAACCAGGAAGAACTAGTCTAGAAAAGATCTGATTTTACTCCAAGCTTTTAGAATTCTCTGCACAACCATATATTTATGGTTTGACTGTCTCAGTATGCTCATGCCAAGCAAGATAAACCAGAAAACAATTCCATACTACTCTTTATCTAAATGCAATACCCAAAATAACCATGAGTGACTGATAGATTAAAGATACATCACTGTTTGCCAAAATTTAGGCATTTTCTCACTGCTTACCTACAAACACAAAGAATTAATCCCTGATACAAACTTTACAGTTTGTATTATACAACACTTACATTACCCAGGAAAATTGTTTGCATATTTTATTTTTTCCTGGATTTAAAATGTGCGTATCATTGACAAACCCACCGGTTTATATTCAAGAGCTGCATTCTAAATCTGTTAGCATCCACAGATCCAGGTTAGCCTGTTCAAGTGTAAATAGGTCCAATAAATTTATATAAAGTCATCTCTGCAGCTGGTCTAGAAACTACCAACTCTTTACAAAGCACATCAGTCATAACTCTGTATTTTTAACTATTATTATATAACTCCTGTCAGCAACCTTTTGTTCTCTAACAGCATTTTGACCAGCTTGCTGTACCCAAAACAAATTGTCAGCACTCAGGTGTCGATTAATTTAAAATGAATGACACTTCAGAAGACATTGATGTTGATGGAGCTACTTTGCTGAACAAGCAGAGAGGAGAACTCAGAGGTGACACAAGGATAAATACCACAGGTTGTCCCTGGCTAACAAGCCCCCTGCCAGGCAGCAGAGCTTTAGGGGGATTCTTCACCTGGATCCTTCCCCAGTAAGAACAGCAACAAGGAAACCATCAAAGAGGTGATTGATACGGCAGAAATAACGGAGCCCATTTCAGCACTGCTCCCAACAGGCATTGCTGGGCCATTAACTTCCCCTTTATGACTTTTCTCCTCTTTCCGCTACGTTTGAGCCTTGACTGAGCTTTGTTCCTCACTGGCTATGGGCTGAGGTAATTGGATTGCACAGAGATGGGAGGGGGAAGAGCTGTGCAAGCCAAGGGCTGTGTGGGCAGTGGGAGGGTGAGATGGTTGGGAGCTGACCAGGAAAGAACATCTCAAAGTATGTGTGGATCTGTCTATCAAAAAAATCCAGGTCAGTGCCAGTGAAGGTGCTGCCTCTCATTTGAACAGGATGGAAAGAGTCCAAGTTTGCCATTGTAACTTAAAGACTAAAGCTTCTTTTCCCTTCCCTTGAAAGAATTTCTTTTTAACCCAAAAAACTCTGCTTATTCCAGCCTGTAACACTGAAATGCCAAGATTAGAATGTCTTTTTCCCTTAACTGGTGAAAGCTTTTCAATGGGAAAGGGTGTTATTCCTACATATAAATCCCTTACAGAGAAGTCTGGGATCACTTTAAGTGCACAGTGCACATTTAACAGGCTTGCAAAATTGGGACCTGTGCAACTAAAATGTAAAACAACAGTGTTGTGGGAAGATTTACACTACTTACAAAAGGTTTACAGCTTTCTGCAGGCGATGGAGAGGGAGGAAGGATGCAGGCAGTAAGTTATCACAAGCCAGTAAAACCTTCTTGATCTTGACCTTAGACTACAATTTAACATCACAATTTTCTTGTGTTTGTGTTTCACTATTCTCGTATGAAAGAAAAATAGAAGACATCACCTAAAGTCTGACAGGGAAAGCATTAACACTTCCTTCTTAGTCTCTGTGGTAGAACAGGTCTTGCTGGACTTGCACATTTTGTACCAACTCCAGGTTGGTAAACAGGCTTCAGCCACAACTCCACAATGACTTTGATCCAGGAAGACAGAGGATTGAATTGGACAAGTTGCTTTTCATTGTAAGATGATTCAGCACAACTCCTTTCACACCACAGAAAGCTTGTGGGAAACTGGAAGCAGTGGGACTGGCTGCTCCAGGGCAGAGGCTGGAGCTGAGTAGGGAAGTATCACCTCTGCACTGGTCCTGGGGCTCACCTGCATTTTATGCCTTGGTTCATTTGTTTGCTTTTTTTTTCACCCTACCAAACAAAAAATAAAACCCAGGCAGAATTCAGATTCTTGTTGAGAAGGACCCAGGAGGGAGTTCTCATTGGAGCTCTAGTACCAAACAAGCCACCCCTAAGCAGATCTGACTGTGCTAAACCCCTTGGTGGGGCTGGTTCTGTGAGCTTGACACTCTTTGAACTGCAGATCTTGCTGCAGGGCACAGTGTAACCAGTACATCCTCTGCCATTCCTTGGGTTTATACATGAATGCTTTGGTTGACATTCCAAGCCTGGATTTCTGAATATATTTTCATTTATTGTCATATTTAATCAGTCAGCATGTATGTAACCCATCCATCAAATGGCTATAACTTCTAGACAAAAAATGCAAACAAGCAGCTTGCTAATAGAATCATAAGTTTTCTTCAATTACAAAATGAAAATGAGGGAACATGGGAAATACTGAGCTGTCACTTAAAGTGTATATAATTGTCATGTGGTAAGACAAAGATCTACAGCTCAGGGTTGAGACAAGACACTGCAAATTTAACATCCTTCTAGTAGAGAAGGTGGTAAGTAAAGAGTTGCCCTTAGCCCTGAATCTCCCAAGTGCTCTAGGTCTGCATTCAAAATAACATGTTACCTGCAGCACAAAATACACGCACCCTATTTATTTTTACAGCAATGGGCCAAGACTTTACACTGCTCCATGTAGGACAGACAGGTAGCTCCAGGCTAGGAGGCTGTTCCTGTGTTTTAAACAAAGCTCAGCAGGCACAATGAAGTGAGGAACAGCCTTGTTTTCATCCCTCAAACTCTCTTCACAGAAACAGTATTTTAAGCCAGACCCAGGCAGTTAAAAGGAACTGTCACTAGCAGGATTAAGGATTTTCCCAGGTCAGAGACCTACCCTGCTTAGCAGGAGAAAGCACTTTTCTACTGACAGAAATCAAGCTTTAGGAATCTGAAGCCTCGTCTGCAGCATTTATGGCTCTGTACTTTACAAAGCTTCTGGATGAGCCCAACACCCTTTACAGCAGCATGGGAGGTCTGCCAGGCTTTTTTAAGGGCAAGAAAAGTGACATTTGTGCTTACACAGATTCTGTCTCCAGATTCAGAGCTGTTGGGATGCAGCTTGTGAGCTCTCTGATTTGTGTTCTTTGTGTTCTTTTTCACTATGTATCTGACCCACTTCCTTTTCCTGGACATTTCTCCCTCCCTTGCTCTATAACACTCCAGTGCAAACAGCCAGTGGAACCTGCTGCCTTGACACTGGTAACCATCCAAGCTGATGCACTTCCTTTCCAGTCTGTGGAGTTATCCATGCCCTTGGCCTATGTAATGCGATTTTATTCCTGCAGCTTAAGTGTTTGTGGATGACAAATACTTTAAGCAGTGTTGCTTTCCTATCTGATTCTTCCCCTGCAGGAACATCTCACATTAGTCTGTGACTGGGAACTCTGGGCTCATTGCTCATGTACATCACCTGGAGTTCTCACTGCTCCTGCCCCAGCTTTTCCAAGCCCTGATCCACACCACAGTAGGATGCTGCAAACAAGCTGCTCTGCCACACTTCTTTTCACCCTTTCCTCTTGTGTTACACCAGAGACAGGAGTATCTGACTGACCCATTTGCAGGGCACTGGGCAGGGCAATCCCAGGCTGCTGTAGGAATTAGCTCAGTGCCAGACAGAGCCAGCCTGGGCTGCTGAATGGGAAGCAGAGCCATGCAAGGAGCACTCCCAGCCTAAGAGGGCTTCAGAACCTCTACATTGCTAATTCTTTCTAAACCAGCACTTTCCGAGATTAACATACTTGGCTATGCCTGTATAATCCAAGACTAGCTGATCACATTGCCATGGAATATTTTACCTGGGTTTGGAGAATCCCCTGACACAATCCAGGCATGTTTGCTGGCCGTGGTCGATCTCTGATGGAGCCAAGAGAGGTCCATGTGCAGTCGAGTTCTGCACTGCATGGGCACATTGCCACCAGGAGCTACAGAAAGCACAACTCATCTTTTCCAGCATTCAGTCAGATGTGATGAAAGGGAAGATTTACTATCCTAATTTCTTCATTATGTTTGTGAAACCTACTGGAAAAATCTGTCAGTGAAGGCAGAGGTGGATGAAAACAGTACTTGGCCTAGTGGTTAAGCATTGTTGGATTCTGGACAAATTTATGTTAATAGTTTGGACAGATTTTTGGAATGTGAATCTCATTTTAGGTCAGTTTAATTCATCAAGCAACAAAAGAATTGTTTTCATGTTTACTACGCCCTGTCAGTTTAACTTATGGTTGTACTGGTTGTAACAGAAAATAATTATTCCAACCATGCTCTAAAATAAATAAAATACTCTTTTCTATTGTGATATCAAATGCTTTGCTGGCATAGGAACAAGAAGGCGAGATGAAGATGTGAATTTGTATTCCCATTTTCAAGAGGCAATATATTCATAGCCCAGAGAAATGCTCCTGGTTGCTTTCAATTCCCATTATTCCAAATTAGAGTGACATGGCACAGCCTGTGAGAAATCACACTCTGTTATCTGACCAGTGGGATGGAATATGCACTGATGACTGGATTTATCTTCAGTGGAAAACTCCCACAATTGCAAAGTTTCTTTCAAAGTTGCCAATTGTTGGCACTGTTGCTCAGGAATTTACAAACAGTGTGAGGATCTCCTGAGGAACATCTGTCCCCCAGGGAGCATAAGCATTTAAGGAAGGCTATGGCCTATCAGCTATTTTCACTCTTTATGACTTCTGATTTTTTAGAGCTTGCATCCCAATGTTTGCACAGTGATTTCTCTACCTCTTTTTTTCTTTCTTTTTTTTTTTTTTACCCCTGTTATTTTCACTTGTGTTGACCAGGACAAGAGCCCTGCAAGAGCAGACACTCACAAATACCCTTCAGTCTGTTGCCTTCAACACCTACTGACCATTTATTCTGCCCATCCCCCTGGCTCTCAGATCAGAAGAGTTGGATCTTCCTCTGCTCTGAGACAGAAGGATTCCCTTTAAAGCTCAGACTTCTTTAAGGAAATGAAAAGAGAGAGTCTGAAAGTACTTGGCTATTTCAAACCACAAATCACTCAGGAAAACTCCATCTTGGGCAATCGATTTATCTTAAACAAGATGACTTGAAAGAAAGGAGGGTGAAGGGGAAGGTCTGAATTTAAGACTTAAATTTTTTCAGTAAAACACTCTATATTTGGCTTATCATGTCGAGGGCTCTTTGCTCGAGGCAACACCAGCATTTCTGTACTTCTGAACTCATTTTATATACGTGTCTTCTCATTAATTAGTTTTGCCTTCGAGTCCCATTTAAAAATTTGGGGCTAAAAAGGAGCAAAACTAACATCAGTGTATAATTTATTGTAATTTCTACTTTTTTGTTTAAATAGGTCTGTAAAATTCTGACTGAAGGAAGAACTCCTCTAAAAATGGAATTAAGCTTCAAGCCATTTTTTTAATCAAAAATTCTTTGGTCAAAAAGAAAAAGTAATCTAGCTGCAATTTTAAAACTCTTTCCTCTAACCCCAAATCCATTCTCTGTAAGTCAACTGAGCAATAAAGCCAAAGCAATATTTAGTTACTGGGGAAATTGGAGACCCTGCTCATAATGTTCCTCTCTGACATTTTTGGGATGGCAAAAAGATTTCATACATTTTTTTGCCCTCTTCTTTAACCCAAGAATGACTGTCACACTTTCCTTCCAGCTCACATTGGACTGATTAATTTTATTTTCCTATATAACAGCAGAAACAGATGATCACATTCCAGAATCATAGCCCCATTTCTCTTTTGGATTCTCTGTATTTGTATTCCACCCAGAGCAAGAACAACACCAGAGTTCACTGATACTCTGTGTCCTGGTTGCAGCTGGGATAGAATTCATTTCCTTCCAAGTACCTGGTGCAGTGCAGTGTTTTGGTTTTAGTATGTGAATAATATTGGTAACACACTGATGTTGTAGTTGTTGCTCAGTATTGTCTTCTCTAAGTCAAGGACTTTCCAGTTTCTCATGCTCTGCCAGTGAGAGCAGGTGCACTGGAAGCTATGAGCAACCATGGCCAGGACAGCTGATCTCTCTCTCTCTTCTTCCTATTATTATTATATTTAAAGGAGGAGCAGAAATTTAGTAACAGATCCTCAGGAAGTCTATCACTAAACTTCTTCCTACATGCAAAAACCATTTGGGGTCTTTTGTACCAGATTTTACTGATGTGGACCAAAATTTTATACCTACATCACATCCCTGAGCAAGTGGATCAGGATCTCCTAATGGCAGGAGCAGTACATGCAAGACATGCAGAAATTGCTCTTACCACATAGAGTTTACATACTTTGCATAAGGGGTGAAGGGAGAGGGGAATTAAAAACACAAGTGAGATAAGATGCAGCACCATGATAGCTGTAAGATAAGATCAGCATCTCTGAAGAAAGCACACAAACTTGTAATCAGCTGTAGTGACACTTTACATAAACAATGCTGCTCAGTTGTCTGGAGCAGTTCTGTGATTAGAGATTATTCAGATTTCTTGATATACTTGGTCTATCAACTGTATCTCCTCAGCCCTGGCTGAGAGGCTGCAGCAGACCCTGAGGCTGCTGTTTGACTGCAGACAGAAGGAAAAAAAAAAGAATTAATCAGGCTAGAAAGGGCTAAACAATTACATGCCTGTTATTTTTGCCTTGGTTTCTTTTTATAAATACTAAGTCATGTTGACTTTAAGCACTGCTGCTGCTGTCATCACAACAGTTGTGTGTTCAGCAGTGAAATGAGAAACCAGAGCTCTGGTCCTTTGTGATACAACAGAACTGCAGCCAAGGAGAACATGGCTTTGGCTTATGTAGTACAAAAGGAAAAAGTGTCTGATTTAAAGACTGAAGAACACAGTCTAGTGGAAGAACCACCACAAACCAATTGTAAGGCAGGTGGGGACAGACATACCAACTTGCATTGCATGGAAACATCCTCTGTGTCTCATTTCAGTGGGTAGAATCAGAGCAAAGTGGAAATGTGACCAACTGGATCAATAGCAACTCGATTGGTAATGACAATATTGATAGCTGGAGTCCCATCAGAGGAAAGGTTTGATCCGCATGAGTTGTGTTCCTTCCTGTCACCTCAGAGGACAGAAGAGAGGAGGTGAAGATGTCAGTGCTGCATTTGAAGACCATCATTATCTTAGAACATCTACCAGGATCAATTCAGTTAAGCTGCTCTGCTTTGGTTTATCTGTGCAAAAATGAACATCACCACTTTGAAAGCACAGGGGCAGACCCACTGCCATGAGGGGAAAAACATAATCACTGTGACAGAACAGCTTCTGATTTCCTTTGGTACAAGAGCAGACTCAGGGCTGGAAAGAATCATACTATTGAGCACAAGATCGCAAAATATTCTGCTACCTGAATAAGCTTTGCTGCATCACAGATGCAGGATTGATGAGATCAGAGGCTTTTCAATATCTCATAACAGGACTAAACAACTAGACATTAATTAGGGTCTGGAAGGGAATATGTTGTACTCATTGAAACTGGGGAGGAACATCAGAAGCTGAAATGAAAGGAAATGGGATGGAATGTGGCTCTCAGAAAAGAATCTGTAAGGTATTTAATGACTAAGCATGCCTTAGATTCTTAATTTTATGCCCCATTCACAAGGGCATTTCTAGGAAAGGACACAGTTTCCTCACAAGAGAGGAGAAATGAGAAAAGAGAAGTGCTCAGCAGTGCTCCTGCTAACATCTGAGTTAGCTTCTTCCTGGTCACCCATCTATTCTCCTTTCCCTAATTACCTTGAGTAGGATCAGAAGCAAAGGTAGCCTGGATGCAGCTCAAATAAAACCAACAGTCCCATCTCACTAATGATGTTAGGCTTTGGAGACTGAGATGAAAGATGCTCTACAAGTGGAAGTTATTATTGTTCTTGTTTTCCTCTCTTCCCCTTTGCTGTTGCCCTATGAAAAGCTGTCAGCTGAAATACTGACTCTTAACCAGAAAGAGCATATTCAGCTCTTTGGGAATGCAGAAAAAAAATCACAGAAAAGAAAATATATAAAGTTGTTAGAGATAGCATAAACCACAGAGCATATGATGTAGTGCAAACAGCAGAGCCTTAATGCACAAAATTATCATTTCCCTCATTTAAGTGTTAATCAATTCATATTAATGTGGAATCAGTATCATGGAAAATCTTCAGTTAATATATTTTTGCAGTGAACCTACATTAGTTTAGGAATTGCATTAACCTATATGGCATTGCACAGGACTGTTGTGTCTTTGGAACAACAAAATTTATACCAGATTGTGTTCTTGATGCTATCCAGCAATTACAGTAAGAAAGGAAAAGAAGGATTAATCTCATTATGCACACAAAATAATGAAGATCAATATATAAAACCATTAATGAAATTTATATGGATGTGAAAGCTTTACATAAGAATCTACGTGTCTTGAAATATGGAAAAATTCTGGAAATCACTTAAAAAATATCAAGACAAAAGGATCTGAGACAGATTATTACAATATATATACCTATCAGAATAAATACTCTGTACACTTCCCAGTGATTATCTTTGAATCCTAAACATTATGAGAGCCAAGAGAGAGGCATCAGTAGGACACAGAATAGTTACCACCCCCAAAAGTTGGTTGTTTTGGTCTATTTTTTTTTCCCCCTTCTGGGTCTTATATATAAGGAAGAGATCAACATTTCTGTTTCTATTCCAGAAAGCACAACATGCCTACATTCAAGGGCAGCTCCAAATGTATTCACCACTCAGAAGAAATACTGCAATAAACCAAGAATAAAATGTCCTTAATACTATTTCCTCAGCAAGGGTTGCAATGTTTTGGATACACACTGAAACCATATGGCATCCTTAGCTGGTTTAAGATTTAAATCACATATATAGCTGATTTACAAAACCTGTTGCTCACAAATGGGAATATCTAGATGACTTTTCCTTTTGATTTCATCATTTATGTGTATTTATGCATGTTTCTCCAAGCCTACAGCAGGGTTTATTATCCCAGCTTATCAATATGCTCACTTAAAGTTTAATTTAAAAATTCCTATAAAGTTTCTAACAACCCATTATCAAGTTGTGGTTTTCTCTCAGTGGATGTATAATATTATAGAGCAATTCAACTAAGCAGGAAGTTCTTACTGACATCAAAGAGAAAGTTTAGACCTTTAGTTCCACACTGTTTCTACATGAAAAGATTTACACGTCCCATATAAAAGAAGTGACAGTAAATATATTTGGAACTAAAATTTGATCTAAGCCAGCAGACAGATCCCAGTGGGTATTGCCCCCCAGGTTCCATAGAGCTATTAGGAAAAAAAATAATCTATGGTTAACAGCTGAGGACTAACAGAGGACAAACAAGTAAATAACTTTTATCCAGAGTGAGATGACATGGTGTACTACTTTGCTGCACACATCTTGTTGAAGGCAGCATTGCTGCAAAGGCTCAGCTGCTGTTGTTGGATGTCCCATCCCATGCTTTGCTGGACTGGCAACACCCAGGAGGAGCATTCAGCAATGCCAAAACAGAGAGAAAAAACCCAAAAAGCAATTTTCTCTCTTGAAAAGATGATTTATGGTCTTCAAAATCACACAACCTGTTTCAAAAAGCAAATCTCCCCCAAATCTGCAAGGTACAGGCTGATCTACAAGCAGGTTTACTGGGCTGCTGTGCCCATGGTTCTGCTCAGTCCATGCAGTATCCTGCCCTGACTCCTGAGTCCTCCCCCTTCCCACGAGTTGGGTTCAGTGGAGGTGAGTGTCAGGTGAGGAGAGTGCTCTGAAGTGCACATTATACTCTTGAAAATCTAATTGGGAAATTGATGACCCCCAATGACTATAGGCTTAATTAGTGCTCTCCAAGTTGGGAATGTTCCTTCAGCAAGAGCAGCACTTCAAGTACCTCAGAACAACTTGGGTTGTGCCCTCATACAGCTAAGCTCACTGCTGCAGGATGCTCCTGTCCTGGCTTCACTCCTCTCTGCCAGCACAAGAAACAGTTTCCACTCATGCCAAATGGCCAGGACAGAAACGGGAGAGGGCAGGACATTGGAAAATTTAGAACACACACTTCTGGGTCATTAAATGGTGACAGAGGGACACTAAGAGCATGGTGGGCAATCCCAGTTCAAAAAGAGTATTTCTGAATTGTTATGCAGAAAGTCACAGCCCAAGCACAAAATCTTTGGGAGATTTTCCTTATGGTAACTCTTCCTTCTGAGGGAACCTTTGAGGCTGAACTGGGCTGGACAGCACTGGTGCTAACAGTGGATACAAACACAGCCCCATGACTGATGTTTTCAATAATGAAATCAAACTGATACACTGAGTGTGATTCAAGTCAAATATATTTCCCAAACTTCCCAAGGTTGTAGGCTTAATGCAGTTATTAGACTGTAATAAAAAACATGTCTAGTATTCATAAAATGAAGTAATAGAATTTCTCCTGGTTTAGTCCCCTGTGACACAAATTCAGGTGTAGATAAACCAGTATAAAAATCTTATTCTAGGCTGAATATCTGCTATAATATATCAATGTATGGTACTTACTGCCCTTGTATGATTTGCCAAACATTGGTCTAAGACTGTAAGAATTTATGCAAACCTTACATATAGAGGTGTGAGAAATTCTCAAGAGGATTGAACTGAATAGCAATTTCAACCTGAAAATTTCTCTGCTTGCAAGTTTCAGATTCTTGTAGAAAAGGGGGATCATGACATGCCACAGTCAGAGCTCTCCAACACAGACAAAAGAGCAAATATTTCTATTTACATTTTGAAAACACAATGTGAATGTTCATCTTGACAAGAAATAAAGTCAGAGAGCTATGGCAAAAATCAATCTTTCAACAAGAAACTCATATGAAATATTCAACAGTGGAGAACAGTTCCTTTATGCATATATCACCACATCCTTATCTAAGCAAGCAGAGGTCAGCAAGTGAGAGGAACAGAAATGGAAGGGAGGTCTGTGACTGCTTTTATGGTTGTTTATTGGCAGTTATTCCCCAGAGAACCCAAGCACAGGGCTAACAGCCATGAGAGAGAATAATGCTGGAAAAGTCCACTGTGTATCTCAGATCCTGGGAGATGACAAATTGCCTCAGTCAAGCAGAAGCACTGCCAAGGAAAGAGCTAGAGATGTGGGGTGATAAAATCAAAATATAATTTCCTTTTTATTTTTTAAGTCTTTGAGCCAAATATAGACTTTCCATTAATATTGGAAACAATGGCACTAAGCCATTCAGCTGGAGCAGAGTCATTGCTGCAGCCACTTGAACCTGGGTGCAGGTGACAATTACCAGCCCCACTCAGAGGTCTGAGGCAGAATACTCTGAGTTTTCATGTACAGCATTGCACACAGCAGCTCATCACTGACATGACAGCTGCCCATACCCTCAGCTGAAAACATTTTCCACAGATAATGACTTCCTAATTGATTTTGTGACTCTTTGATCTTCTTCATTGGGAGAAATCTGCTGTTAACCAATGCTCTAGATAAATGATCCCAAACAAAAGGCATGAAGGGCTGAAAGGTTTTCTATTCCTTGGCCATTGTTGAATGATTTTATGAAACAAAAAACTGTGTGTACCAGTACTTTGAGTCATTAATATTTTGAAACTAAAATGTCTTGTTGGGAAATCAATATAGCAATGCTCAAACATCATGTACAGTAAAAAACCAGTGAAACGATATGATGAACTTAAAGAAAATCAATAGTGTTCAAACATGACAGTAAAAGACTAAATACAAGAAGTACTTAGAGGACAAGCTATCCACCTACAAAGCATTAACCACCATCCATTGCTCCCGTTTCCTACATAATTAACATCAATGTATCATCCCCTATTTGAAACAACATGTAGCACAACAAATAGGACAATAGGGAATTCCCTGGGTAAGTCTAGAGAGACAATCTGACAAGCCCTGGAGAAAAGCAGATACAACAGCCTACATTAATTATTCCTCATGTGGGTAAAAACAAAGCCCATCATATTTGCAGGAGCTGAGGATGAGGAGAAATGGAAAGCAAAAAGCCAAGCGATGTCCTATGTCATAGAAGTCACAAAGCATTTTTAACTGCAGTTAAATCAACTTTGACTGTGTGGACAAAAAAAACCAGTTTCTGAAGAGTTGTCCAAAGAAATTAAACGAATGCTCCACTGCTCTGGGAGGGCATGGCTGAGTCTGGCACTTGGAGTGTGAGTAGTTGCTCTCCCTTGATTCCATGGGCCAGACTTGGTTTTAATTCCCAGTGTGCTTTATCACCACATTGACATCTGCTGGACACAAAGGAACTCTCCCAGCAGCCTATAGATTTACAGCCAGAAAGGCTTAGCTTTTCATGTTATACCTTATTTTCTGTAATTTTCTTTGAGAATGTCTTTGACATCAGTATAATTTACAGTTTCACAGAATGTCACCAAATAACTGCAGTAAATGCTTCCCCCACAGAAGATCTGAAAAGACAGTTGCTCTGCATTTCTGAGTAGGCCAAAACTTTCTAAGGTCCACCAATATTTTTGCTTTGACAAGATAACTAAACAAACAACTAAGAAGTCATACCAGAGAACACTTTATGGGCTATTACATTGCTTCAGTCATCCTTGTGAGCCATTAGCCTCTTTCCTGTACAGTTTTAAACATAAATATTTTGTGGTTTGATTTTTCTTTCTTTCTATGCAATTTAAGCTCGCAAAGCCATTATTGCAAGCACTGGAAACACACAATTGGGAAATCTATCTTGCTGAAAGGAGAATCAGGCCTAATATATTTTCACTTTTTTAAATATATGCCATGTAGAAAAGGCAGAATTTAAACTAAGAGTTTAATATGCAAAGCAGGGAGCAAACTTTACATTTGAAGCTTTGACTGGTTTATATTATAAAATAGATTTGTCCTGGAGCTTGGACCAGTGTAAATAATAAAAACAAGGGTAATTTGGACTCAGGAACGGATTATTTCAGTTCATTCTGTATTGAAACATCTACTCAACTGCCTGTGTCACCTAGCTAAAAGCTCACAGTCTCAAAGAGCCTATGCTACAACTTCAGAAGAAAATTTGTTGTAGTAAATTCAGCTAGAAACTCAGCCAAGTGCCATGTTACGGTGGTTCACATAAAAACTCTAATATTTCAGAAAATCAGACTACTAGAATTCAGAGTTTGAACTAAATAAAAGTTCTACATGGTAGCAGAGGCATTTTAAAAAAGGAAACTGTCTCTTTGTTTGCAGGTTTGGTACTTTTGCTTGGAGAAACTGGGGAAAGATTAATTCTTATGGTAACCCTTCCCCCAGGACTCGGTAGGAATATGGGAGCAATGCAGAAAAAATAATTGAGACTATAACTCTTCACTTTAGACAGACAAAAAAAGAACAATCCTGAATGCGATGAACAAAATGCCTGTAAAAGTTCCTTTGGCTCCTGTAACAGATTGCATAGTTTCATAGTGATGAACATTTAAAATTTGGGACAAAGCCTCATTCAATACTTTTCCTCACTTTGACAGAACTGCTCCAATTTTTAACTACAGAGACATTTGGTATCAAGGAATTGTAAAGGAAGCTTTGTCTTTCCTAGTTTAGCTCCTAGGTAGAAACTAAACAGAAACCTGACATGAAGTCATATTAAAGCAGCCATTGATCTATTTCTGGCATAATAAATTCCTTCAGCTTTTCTTGACTACCATTTAGTCTGGGATTGAAGAAATTGTTCCTCATGAGTCATTGCATCTGCAGTACAGGGAAGAATTAGATGCTGAATTCCCATTATGGTTAATTTACTCCCAGTTGCCTTCTTATTCAACAGTATTTCCCCCTGCAGCCTCAGAACACTTTGCTCTATGGCTGTCACATGGGCCTTAACATCAATAATTTGCCACAAAGCACATGCAGGAAACTCAGGCTATGGGGAAAAAAAAATATCCAAGCTCCTTAGGCAAGTTTTGCAGCCAGCAGATAACAGGATTTCCTCTTTCTCCACTCTACCCATTTTTCTAGATGTCTCAAAGCTGTATTAAGAAAATGGGAATGATGGGACTCCCATAAGCTCAGAGAAGGCAAATACAACATGATCCATTTCAGGAGAAGGTAGAAAAACTGCAGAGCCACTCTACAGAGCATTAGAGAAATATCTGCAGGACTGTTCCATCTTACACACCAGTGCCTTATAAAGATCAAATCACTGCAACTGCTTCATGAATGGAGCATTAGTAGCTCATTTCTGCATAAAACATTTAAGGCTTTGCGTGTGTGTGTGACACTTTCAAACTTCACATCAAAGCAATGCAGTATATATTAATGCAGCTTCACAGCTTTTGGCAGTTACATCTACAGCTAAGATGTCTGTACATTATTTTATCAATTATTAACATGGAAAATCAACAATCCTCTTTGAGTGTGATTCCTGGGCTTTTTCTTTTATTTTTTCTTTTCTTTTTCAAATGGTTTGACAGATATCTTGGCATTTTGCTGCCTCAGGGCTCATAAAACCTCTCAACCTTTTTCATCATCGACTTCTCACTGACTCTCAATCTCGATTTCTGTGTTTACTAAACCCAAGGTATACCAACTCCACTTAAACAATATTTCAGGGAATATTTAGGGACAGTTTTTATTGATGCAAGTCTGACTTTAGTTTCATCAGCTTCGTTGCAGTATTCCCTGTTTACCTGTTGGGGAATTAGATTACAACTTGGGAGCAATGTTTTATTCAGAAGACAATACCTGCAAAATAAGGCTTTATTTCACATGGGTAATGTAGACATCGATGGTCTGATTTGTTTTCCCTGTTATGTTGTATAATGCAATGGACAGATAGCATTGTCTGAGGAATTGTACCTAGTTCATGTTGGAGCAACGTGGGAACCTGCAGACCAAAATGGCTTCAGTACTAACTGGGAACTCCATGGGATCTAAAGATAACATAGAGGTCCTGATTTCCTTAGTAAATCTAGTCCACAAAAAAAAAAAAAAAAGGAACAAAAAATTGCTTTATAATGGTTCTAATTTACATACTACTTGGAAAATACCCTGATTTGCACATCCTTAACAAATTTAAGATAAACATCTTGCCTAGTTGCATTGTAATAGCAATGTAAAGGCAGGATGAGGAATAAAAGCCTTTAGATGAACATATAGTTATGAAAAATAATTTTCCTGGAAGCAATGGAGCTGGGGAGCACATTATTAAAAAAGTAGTTCTGAGTTACTTGACTCAATGCCTTGTTTATTCTGTCAGTTCCAGGTACTGTGCCACTACTGAAAATTACCAAATCCTTTCCATAGAAACAGTTTATTTTACATCGAATGTAAAGGTATTACAAAATACTTTACATAGAAACCTCAATTACAGGGCAAGGAGAGAGTTTTGTTTGATATTTCCCCAGTACATGTGTCACTACAGCTTTGGGCTCTGCGTATCAGGTGTTTTTATCATGCAATGATTACCTTATTTTTATTGCATCCTCATTCATATCTTCTCCCTGATTCTTGCTCTTGGAATCATTTCCTTCACACTGTATTTAATCACCCTCAATTTAACACTTCATTGACCTTTATGCAAAGTCAGAGGCAGATTACTCTTGAAAAACGGAGAGAATGGCCATATTAATTTACTGCACCTTTCTCAAATACATTTTATCAGCTCCTCAACGTAATAGAACAGTTATAGCTTAGTGGAGCAATGCTGATTTACATCATATGAGTAGCTGTTCTGTTCTTAGATCACTTGTGTCAAGAATTGATTTTTGGCAAAGATAATATCTTGGGAAAATTCCGACAAGAGCAGAAAGAAAAATAGTATTTCCTCTCTTTTTCTTGTTTATCTATTTGACTCAATTTGGCAGAATATCTATGACTTTTGATTGCAAGTGCCAACCATTTCCACTTCTTACCTTTGAGGTCCTGCACCAAGAGTGGCAGAAAGGCAGAGCACAGCACAAATATAATTTAGCTCTATGCTAACCATTCCTGTACTAACTCATTAGTACATATAAAACATCTTGATATCTCTATCTTGGGAGAACATGTTCATCTCTCTGGTGAAAGATATCTGATATCCAAGGTAATTTTGTAGTCACCTCATTATGTTTCTCTGAATGTTGGAAGATTAGTGGAGACACTGCTGGAGAATCACCATTCAGCCCAGACACACACACACACTTCAACATAAATTCATTAGCATTTTTGGGGAGACAAAAGAGAGGGGCAAGAGGGATCAGCTTTCAGAACTCTTCATCTTGGGAATGAGTCCTCAGAGGAGTGAAAGGCTCAAAAATCCCTGCTGTAAATTAACAAGGGCATCAGTTAGATCCCTGGGGCATTTCACAAGATATTTTGCATGCTTTCTCTGGCAGGAACACATCAGAGCAAAATGCCCATCCTGACAGGGCAATGATTTAACATGATTTAACCTTCACCTTTAAGCATTTGAATGAAGTACACAGGCATTTAATTGGCATAATAGCCAGCTATATGTTTGTTATTGATTAACACACTTACTAAAGGTCAACTAGTATTTGGAGCACTTTGCAAATACAGTGTGGGTTCTAATTATCCTGAAGGACTTGTAATTATTTTGTGAAATGTCAATTAAATGCAAAAACATTTCTTCCCATCCTGACACTGTATGTTACAAAGTGTACAACTTTCTGTTTTATTGTTCATGTAATTTTCAGACAATTACTTGGCAATTAGATTGACCTCTCATCTAAAACTGCAGTACACCGTGTTCAATTATGGCTTAGCTTAAAACCAATAAACAACAGTCTGTCACACCAGTACTTCACATATGAGACCTCATGGGAGAGAAGAGACATTTCCATAGTACAGAAAGTTTTCTGGTAGCAGTTTGAACCAAGTAATTTAAAGACAAATCTACTTATTCTCACCAGTAGCCCTCTGTGAACTTGCCACATACATCTTGAGTGTTCCTTCCCATTTAGGAGCTCCACACTCAGAGAAACCTGCTGAAGCAGAAGGGTTTTTCCAAGGACAATTATCATCAAAAGACCAACCTCGAGGAATCTAGAGCACTGCCATTGAGAACCTGGGGCCTGCCAAACAGCAAATGCCCTAGACTTCCATGAAGTTCACATGACCTCTAGATTTTTTCATGTCCTCCCAGTGCTGTCCATGGCAGATCTTTGAACACAATGACATCGTGATAACATCTCACATGGTGCAGAAGTCATTTTTGCTTTTTACCACAATAAGATTTTCATTTTAAAATGTGAGATGTAGTATGAGTTCAGTGTTCACATTCAGTCTCCCTAGCACAAGTCTGGATTTCAGAGGATAAAGTGCATCAATACAGTCTGGAAACTCTGTTTTCCTCTAAGGCAAGCAAGAGTAAGTCAATAGATCTGAGAGGAACATTTACCACCTGCATCTGAATGGTTGAGCTGGGCAGCAGAGCAGTATTAGCATTGCTTTCTGCCTCTACACGCATGACCACCTTCAAGACTCCGATCCAACCTAAACGACAGATATTTGTAGACCCTTAAAAGTCTAAACCTAGCAGAGAAAGGCACCACTGAGCCAACGATACTCTCTATTGATTAGCTGCTAATTGTCAGCTCCTTGAGACCTGACTAATCTTACCCAGTGAAAGGTCAAGCAAAATTCCTTCCAAACAGGATTAGCAATAAAAACAATAACAAAATTGGAGCAGTTTGCAGTATATTGCTTCATTATAATTCCCTTGGGATGCAAAATGTCAATGGCAAAAGGGAAGTGAAGGCATGCTAATGAGAGACTCAGCTTTGCTTGGTGTGCCAAGGGCATATTCTGTTAGAACCTTCTGGTTCTGTGTTCAGCTTCTCTCCAAGGGCTGTGCAGGTCACTGTCACTTGAGAGTTATCAGTCACTGCACTTCTGCTCAAAATTGCCACCCAGCTGGGCTTAAATTCTGAAACAGTATTCATCTTGAATAAGATGATAAAACTCAGCCTGCCTTCTTACCTCAGGGAGGTGGGCTGCTCTTCAGAAGGACCTGGAGTGCTGTTTTGATTTGATTTTACATATTTTTACTTTCTACGTGTCTAAACTCTTTTTATATCTCTTCTATGTCATATGTCATAAATGCTAAAAAACCCCAACCCTTAATATTTTTTTAAGTCTTTGAAGATTAGGAAGTCTATAGAAATACTCAGATCTCCTCATTGACTCTGACCTAGTAAGATCAAGCTTTCATTCCTTCTCACTTTCAAAATTCCTCCTCACAGCTGTATTTCTGCTCCCGTTCCTGTTTGCATTGCACACACTCCTCCTGCTCTGCCTCCTTCCCTCCCCCCAGCCCTTGCATCTCCAGTGCTTTTCAGAGAGGCCCTTTAGTGATGGCTTTTGAAGTCAGTCTCAGAGACCAATTTTTGGAGGTACTTAGCATTGCTTTGCATACCTTCTTTGGAGACTGAACTAGCACAAGATTCTGGACACCCCTCACAAGTAGGTCCTCAGAGACTATTTCAGCAGGCACTGGGTAAATGGGAATACTCTTGGGTTTACTGGGACACAGCTCTAGGTTCAACCTCCAAAAAGGCACTCATCCTAACCTTAAGTAAGCTGTTGCCAAACTGAGCATTGAGAATGCTGTCAGTTTTCCAGCTAAAGGAGGCATATATATATATTTTTGCATGTATATATATTGTAATGCTGAAATGCAGTTTAGTTTCTGAGCAGTATCATGAATTTACAATCTCATATTCTAGATTATGGCTTTCATGGTTATGGACACAAACATACTTAAATGAGCAAAAGATGATTAGAGATACAACTAGAAAAATAAAAAGTCAAGACTTTGATGTAATTACTTGACCTAGAGGGCAAAATTTGGCAACATTATTCATGATTTCCTTTAGGCCCATTTCCCTCCTTATCTCACCAGATAAATCAGCTCCTGTGGGCACTGGCCTTTGTGGACATGTGTTTCTCCTGCCTTCAAGAAGATGAAGATCCAGCTCATTGGTATCTTAATAGTGAAACTGAACTACGCACTGGCCTTTGTGGACATGTGTTTCTACTGCCTTCAAGAATATGAAGATCCAGCTCATTGGTATCTTCATAGTGAAACTGAACTATGCAGTAAATTAGGACTGAAAGTTAGTGCTACAGAATTAGACTCTCAGTTTGGAATATCTTCTCTCCTCCTCTGTACTCTGAAATAATTCTGCAAAATAAAATATGCCCTCAGACCCCCAAACCTTCAAAGCATTGCACACTTACTCCTTCCACACCATAAACAACACCCCCAGCTTTGCTCACACTGGAGAGAATAATTCTATTCCCTAGGTATGTCTGAAATCTTGTTTTCATGGAAATGTGGATACTCAAAAGTCCACACTCTTTGCTGAAAACAGAACAAAACCCCAGAAACTTCTTCATAAACACACAGAAAAGTGATAGCTCTGAAAACCAGTTTAGGTATTTCCAAGAGATGTTGACATGAAATGTGTTTATTTTTGCAGTATAACAGTTGGAGCAGCAGCCCAGCTCACTGCAGCACCAGGCTGCATCTAATAACCTCATCCCAGCTGATGGAGTTAGTGGCAAGAATTACTACTACATTTTAGCAGGCAAGGTTAAAGCACTGTGCATGTGATTTTCCACACCAGGCTTATATCTGAGCTACCCAAGTGTTGCAGAAAGTCAAATTAACACTTACTGCAATGGCTGGTGGATCTATGTCATGCTTACATGCAATTCCCTCCAAATGTTAATGGCAATTTCTTTTACTTTTGTATTTCCACTGTGGCAGGCTTCAATCCCAATATTATTTCAGCTCCAATCTATGACTAGGGGGTTGTTTTCACCACTGAGAAACTGTTAACAAAGATTGATGCTCGATACTGCTCATCCATTCATAAGTGCTTCTCTGCTGTGATTGGGTTCTGACCAAAATTAAGACTGAAAGAGTAATCTCCCATTCTTTCAAGCACTGTGTTGGGTAGTCACAGGCAATAAAACCAACAAACCATCAAAAAGCATTTATTTTCTGCCCTGGCTCTCAGATTCCAAAGATTTCATCACAGGAGCAGAACTGTAATAATTACTGTAATTGCCATGGTATTGCATGTAGCAATTGATGCATCACATCCAAACTGAAATGCAAAACCAACTCGGGAATTGGAGTGTGAGTGAAGAGAATTCAGGAAGTTAAGGTGAAAAAGTCACCTGTTAGTTTGCTCCCAAGGACTGACAAAAGCTGAAAAAGTGAAATACACTTAGTCTCAGTCCCAATGGTTTAAACAGTGTCAAAGCACTGGAGTGAGAAAAGCAATGCAAGGTACTTGTCTCTCAAAATAATTGACTTATTTTTCTGCCATCACTGGTTCCAGGTCCAAAACTTTTCAGAAAGTCTTGGAATTCACTCAGAAATTGTGCTGGTAAGCAAGTACATGTGAATTATGTTGCTTGATCTGCCCATGAGCTGCTGTTTTAGGGGTTCTATTATATGTCTGAAAGTATTTGCAGTTTGTTCTGAGGCTAATTGACCTTGCACTGTGGTTATTGAACACCATGAATCATGTCAGGTTTGTTTACTTTGAATTACATATATATTGTAAGGATTTGAGGCTGTAGACTGAATCACATATTAGATATTGTTTTTAAAAGCTCCCTTGTTTCTACTAATCTCTATCCCTATTCTTTTCAAGGAAGAAAATGAAAACAAACTCCAGCCATCTAACCCCATATACTATCATTCAGTGGTGTTACCTTACCTGTCAAAACTGTTCCTACAAAGTGTTTATTCCTACCTCCAATAAGGAGAAATAAGCTACACATACAGCCAAAGCCTTGGAGACCTGTTTCATTCCAGCTGAAACAGCAAAGGAAAGATGTGGTGGTTTTGGCACCAGTGGGAATTCACCAAGACAGCAAGATTATCTTACACTCTTGAGCAGCATACGACCCTTCTGCCTGTCACCTTAACCAAGCTGGACCTGGCTGTGCAACCCTGAAATCTTTAGCAATACCCTCATTCACTAGACCCCAAATTCAGCCAAATACTTGATAACTTATGAGATTTTGATCTAGAGGGAAGTCTCAGACATCACAAATTGATTTTTCTGTGGTTAAATGCAAGTCCACTCTTAGTGCCAGTATGGGACAGGGATGTTCCCATGGATTTGGGCTTGGTTTAATCTCAGCAGTAGGTGATAGACTTCCCACTGACACTGATGGGGGTCACAGATAGCAAGTACAATGTGATGGGAATAATTCTGTTAAGCAGAGTTAGCTAGGGTTTAGTTATTACAGAGAGAAGTACAGAAAAGTAGGGACACTCTTTAACTGAAGAAGTGTTTTATAGTGCTAGTTGCTAAAGTATAATCCCTCAGTAATAAAGATTTTATAAAAAATTAAAAACTGTCTCATTGTGGCAATTCAAATCCCAGAATTCTGAGAGGTCAAATTGGAAAACACGCACAGAATGAAAAGTTTAGACATGCAACCAAAATCTAACCAAGCAAACATCCTCAACACAGAAGCACTCGCAGCAGAACAGAAAAATTCACTTTATTGACTCCAACCTATTGTCCAAGGTCGGGGGAGAGTTAAAAATCATGAACAGAAAACTTTGCAGAAAATAGCCTGAAACTCTGTGATTATGTTGCAGGATTACCCTCAGGAGGAAATGGATTTCCATAACTAATGCAGACCTAGTACAAGAGTTGCTGCTCCTTTTCCTCCTCAGATATAGATGACAACTCCCCAACCCAAATCTATTGCATCCACTGCCTGCAAATCTCCAACCAGAAACTTGCTCATACAACACAATTATTTGCTACCACCCATCAAAAGGTCACTAAAGACTCACTTCTTCCACAATTCAACTTCATTCTACTTCCCTCATGAAAATTATTTTTAATAATGAAAAGACAGAGCTGGATATCTTCCCTAAGACCATCCTAGATTCCACCACAGAGCTGAAACCCTTCTTGCTTATTACAAAGCTTTACAACTAGAATAAATATATAGGTTTTTATTTTAGAGCGAGGCAGTGGGGAAAAAAAAAGGGGAAAAAAAAAAAGAAAGCTGCTTTGAAGCTGAAAGAACAATCAGGAGCCAACAGAACTTACTTTTGCCCTGATCTGCTGCTGAAGATCACCTTACAGACTGAAACAAACCCCTCAGTTTGGCACCTTCAGCTGTAGAATGTGTTTATACCCAAGAGATGTGATCACCACCCTCAAGACAATGCCCATTCCAAACACTGTGCTACAGCACCAGGTAAAGATTCTGTCCTGCTGCATCATCTTTCAACACTTTTACTTAACTCAGTCATTTTCCACCCCGGAAGGCAAATTTTCTAGAATCTATTGTCTGTCACCAAAATCAAGCAATTCCTCCTGAATTTCCAGGCTTCTCTGCATATTGCTCTGCCTCTGGGTCACACCTTGCATGAGCAGCAGTGAGGCCAGAGGAGCTGAGGGCTAAGTTCTTAAAACCACATCATTCAAATTCTTGCACCACGCTGTTCTGACAGAATATTTATTAAGCAGATGGGACCTACAGTTTAGGCTTTTAACTGCTGGAAGTCATCAGGTTTATTGTAATTTAATTTCATTTTTTTCCATGCTTTTTTTAATAGGTTACTTTTTATTTTAATTAAGTATTCAATTATAAGCTATTCACGAGTAAATATTTTTAAACTGCTTTCATTTTAAACGTTGCACTTATTGGCCTCTATTAATTAATCTTTTTTCCTTGATGCACATCTGGTTTAATGCCCTTAATGAGAAGCAGTAAATAACATCATTAATTTTCTCCTTATTCAAATTTATTAGCTTTAGTTATCTCGTAGCAGTCAAGTGTAGGTTGAGGAAGTGTTATCTTCATCACAAACAACCAAGTGTGGTGAACTCAAAACTCTGATAATACAGTTTGTTTGGAAAGTGGAAAACTAAAATTACAAGCACAAGCTCAGAATGAAGCAAGAGATTTTTCTGCTTCAAGAGGAAAGTTTTCTGCAGTTTTCTTTGCTCTTAGTTTACATTAGTTTGCAGGCTTAAGACTTTTTGTGGCACTTGACAGAAAAGCCAAATTTAACACCAGTTTTCAAGGGCAAATTTGATGTTGAAATTATTGATCTCCCTGAAGTGGGACCCTGCCTAAGTTGACAATCCTGAGATAATTTGGTTCAGAACCCGAATCATAGGCCTGTTTGGGATTTGACTTGAATCACTGCATTGCTCTTTCATAATATGATTTTCTGGAGGGCTGCATTCAAATTACATAAGTAAATAAAATAAATAGAAGCCCCAACCCAAAGCAGTACTACACACAAGGAAACAAATCAGCAAGTTAAAACCCATCAGCAATGCTTTATCTCCTTCCTTGGTTTCTGTGGCACAACTTAGGGGATTGGAACTATCTGCTTAGACAGCTATTCTCAGGCATTTCACATGACTTTCTGAATTCCCCAGTCCAACTGTAGATCTATAAGCTACATTTGCCTCATGTCTAAATGCCTTCCTTGTTGATGCCTGCAGCCTTGAAACAGAATCAGGAAGATCTCTACCTGAATAAGTGAGGGAATTTCTCTTGTAAATCTTTCAAACAAGCTGATGGTGGAGTGTACCATTAAATCCTGGCTCACATATATTGCACTTGGCATGTAATACATTTTTTGGAAAAGGAAAGAAGGAACAGGTACCTGTGTAATTCTTAATGACTGATGAATCTACTATTGCATGGAAAAAAATAATGTCACTTTAGAAAATGACTGAGGAATTCTGCAGCAATATCTATTTTTTCTTTGAAGCGTCTTCATTTATATTGTTATTTTCTGTGGTCTTGTATTTTTGGGGCTTTTTTTGAGGGGGAGTGAGGAGAGGGAGGCAAAAAAAATTTTCCTGATCCAAATACATTGTATTTTGTCAGTAAGAGATGTAGAAATTCCAGCCCACAGACCACGGGCACTCTATGCTATTTTCTCTTATGCAAGCAAGATAAATTATTTAGCCTCTAATGACTTTAAGATTTCATGATGCTTGTGCAAGAAGAAAAAGTGAAGACTTTTAGATACTAACCGCTTTATTACGATCTGTAATCTTGTAAGGATGACTGATTTATTTAATGTGCAAATCTAGAGCATGTGGAAATAGAGAGACAATATATTTGGGGTTATACTCTGTCAAGCACTGAGCACTGGTCTCAGGCTTGATAAAGCCTTATCTTTAAGCATTTGAATAGTTGCACTGATTTTAATGGGACTTTTAACATGCTTTTAAATGCCTTGACAAATAAGGATCTCCATTTTCTCCACCTTGCAAACCCAAGCCAAATAGCAGGTTTATTAATACTTAATACCTGCCTCCTAGATACACATCACAATGACAAGTGTGGATTACAGCAAAGCTATTAAGAAACAAGCCTAAATCTCCAAGCTTCAGTCAGAAGATAAAGAGCAGTGTGGCAATGGGTGATATTCCCTATCAAATGGCTTATCCCATAAGGCAGGAACTATTTTCTCCAGCCATTACCACTCATGACTCAAATGGATGAGGCCACCAGTCACAAAGTGCTGTTAGCTTGGCAAGGAGAGTGAAGTGCTTTAGTTAGGACCTGTCTTAGCCAAACAGCAAGGAAGTTTTTTTTCTGGAGAGTAAAAAAGTGTAGTGCACATGGGACTTTAAAGGTTTTAAACTCGTGGCAAGAAAAATTCACATATCACACTGAGATCTCATCAAAGAACAGTTTACACTTACCACTCAAAGCACTGCTAGGTTAAAAGAGGAGGGTTTTTTACCCATTTATGAGAACACCTGAGATCTGAAAACAACAAAAAGAATGTACTTTTACCAAGGTCTCGACACTTTTATATGGTCATTTAAAGTGTCCTGCTTTGACAGGGCTAGATTGGCTGGGGCTCTGAGCTACCTAGCCTAGTGGAAGGTGTCCCTTCCCATGGCAGGAGGTTGGAACTGGATAATTTTAAGGTCCCTTCCAACCCTATGATTCTATTCTATGACAGTGTTGAAGTATTTCATCACAGTGCTAGATTCTGTCTTCCTTCAGTTGCAAAATGTTAACAAATTTCCAAACACATGGTCTTTGGCTAAAAATTACTGAGTTTGCAATCTCAGTTAAATGACAGTTTGCCTTACAGTTCTGTGTAATATCTGAAGGAAGATGATACTACAGCTCTCTTCCCATTGCATACATTTGGAGAACACATGTCCTGCAGTGCTCATGCCACAGACCTCACCTGGACATCTGTAACAAGCCAACAAGGTGAGGTTGTGGCCTTAGCTGGACCTTAATACAAACATTCTTATGACTGTAAGACACACTCGATTCACTTAATAAAGTGAAATCAGGTGAAGATTCTAAGTCTTGGTCAGACAGATTCCATCAATTGGAGCTTTCCAAAGAAATTACAGGATCTGCCTTTTGAGCCCACTGGAAATTTCCTTCCAGATCTGTGCCTTAGGGAACAAACTAAATTACTAACTTTGTGACCAAAGACACCACTCTTCTACCAATCACCTCTGGGATGCAGAAATAACTTTCCTGGAGAAGGGAATCCCAGGAATAACAGGACCTGGGAATGATGCCACAGTAACCTCTGCAGTTTCAACAGAGGATATGGCAAGACTCAAAATGAAAATTGCAGGTAGAAAGCAGCATTGAAAACACTCTTTGTGTACTGCCAGAGATGTAACAAGTGCTCATGAGTAGTCAACCATTGCAACAGGAGGCTGAGGGAGGGCATGAAGTCTCCATTCTTGGAAATATGCAAACCCCAACATGATCCTGAGCAACCTACCATAGCTGATCCTGCTCCAAGCAAGAGGTTGAACTGCTTGATCTCCAGAGCTCCTCTCCAACACTACCAACTCTATAGATTGCAAAATTCTAAGATCTGTAAGTTTTGTCAGGGAAGGAAATAATATATTCTTCAATTCAGATGGGACCCTTAATCCAAATTAGTCCCAAGGTGCTTTATAAACAACAGAAAATATGAAACACTTCATGAGCTTTTGAAATGCAGCCAATTCTGGGGTGAAATGTAGAACAGTTTAGTAGTTACCCAGCAAACAAAAAACCAACAGGAGCCAAAGAATGCCATATGCAACTGAAACTACTGGGGGAATTAGGTAGGAAGAATGTAATTATCCATGCTGGATTCTAGCCAGAGCTAAAAGTAATCAGAAAGTCAGTGAAAGACCAGAACAAATTGATCTCATTACTCTTGCATTACTCGGATCTACTTCTGGAAGGAAAACTCTTTCCTGAGTCTACTACACTGACACCTGTGCACACACATATGTGTTCAAAAAGGTCATTTCAACACGAGTTAAAAACATCCTTGTGCTGAGTCCCAGCTCGGGTTAAGATACAATGGGATTTAATTCTCCTACTCCTGAGGTCAGCAGAATTTTGGCTTCAGTGACTCTATGTGTTCTGAGATTTGGGAGTCAAATGAGTTGCACCACAGCTTTCTACATAACACCAGAATTTTGCATGCATTGAACACATCTGAACCACCCAAAACTTGATCCTAAGAAGATAAAATCTAATTTTTGTTGGTAGGTACAAAGTACAAATGTATTGGGCAAAGATTATGAGGGAGCAAGCAAACAAACTTGGGTGTGATTATGTTTACTCTCCAAAAATAAGGAACAATTTGGAAACCAGCTTCAAAATCCAAAAGAGAAGAGAATGGTGAGTTACTAAAAAGTAAGAGCAAAACCAATGTGTGAAACACGAGTAGAGCCCAAAAGGCTAAACAAGGAGTTTCAGTGTGGGCAACAAGAAAGGGTGGTGGGGAGGAAGAGAACAGCAGCTGCACAGAATGTTTGGAGATTCTGCTTTGGCTGTCAGCATTTTTCCAGAGTTTCATGTCCTCAAGAAAACACATATGCAGTATCCAAGCAATAATTGCCATCAAATTAATTTTCTGCCTTTCTCAACAATAACATAAAAAGCATTTATTACAAAGACCACAACTCTCCAAGGCCAAACCCACTTTCAGCTAGGGCTGATCTTTTACCCATTATCAGGCTCCTAGCAATGAATAGTGTATTATTTCAGCAGCAAAGCCTTGTACCTGACAAACAGCTAGCATGGTGCTAGAGGGGGAGAGAATAAATGGAAAATAGAAGGGTTTGGGTAAGGAAAGGTGAGAAACAACATAAATAGTGATTTGTTTCTTAAGTAAATACATTAATGTATCAGTTCTGAAGTGCCATTAGGAAGGGAGCAAACTTTGGGCACTAGATTTTTCTTTTATACTACATCTTTCACTTCGTATTAGCGAAGAGTTTTTCAATAAACACAAATATAAATCTCAGATGGCAAAAGCTGAGAGGGGCACACACCTCCTTGTCTCCCACAATGAAAGCTTTAACAAATAGCAGGGCTTTAGGGATTCTGCACAAAAGTCTCAAGAGTGAGGTTTTTGAAGAATGAACATTCAACTGCAAAGAACCTACCACCTGTTTGCAAACAACCAAAAGGGACAAAGAGCAGAATCTGGCCCATCTCTTGGCCTGACACAAGCCCCTAACAACTGTGTGTGCCCTGCACAAAGCCCTGAGGACAACTGCTGCAGTGGAATACAGGCCTAGTGTTCCTTAGGTAGCTGCAATAGCTCCTTTACAAGTTTTACCAGTGAGACATTCCCATTTTTCAAGTGAGAATTACTAGATCTTCTTAAATAGCTACATGAAACCAGGAGTTACTATTTGGATGAACTATGCCAATGATTAATTACTCTCCCTGTTAAAAAGCTGGCCTTTTATTTCCAATTTGAATGCTTTTAACTCTCATTTTCAGAGACTGGATCATGTTATGCCATTGCTGGCTAAATTGAAGAGTCTTTGAGTGGAATAAACATCATTAACCAGCTCTTCCTTGGAGCCTCAGGGTATGTGCACAGGCTTCAGTGCAGTATGTGTAGGCACAGCTGCACAGACTTCAAATGAACCAGTTCAGGAAAGAATGTGACAAGGAGCTGGGCAGGAGCTGAACAAGCTCTCCAGGAATTCAGAATGATGCAGATGAGACTCAACTGCTCTTACTCTTAGCCAGACTGAAGTACCATCCCTGATGATGGGATCACATCTCCAAATTTCAGCACAGCCTTACCCCAGGAGGGATAGCCACCAGCATTTCACTGACTTTCAGGTCATTTGGGAACCAAAGAAACACAGAAAATCACCCTATTCAGAACTAATGAACAGAAACCATGTTTGTGTCACAGCACAACCTGCATGCATTGGTACCTTGATTTCAGTGATGTAGAGATTTGCTGCCTGGGAGAAAAAACAGCCCAGGGCAGTGTCCTCAGAGAAGGAGTAGTTTCTGGTTTGCAATCCTGCGGAATTCAAAGCAACTCCTGATTCTGTGTACAGAGGCTCTGCCAGCAGGAGATGCTTCCTTCCCTCCTCAGCCCCAAACCAACAGATTTGGTGACATGCTGAGAGTCTGGAGGTTTCCCTACGCCACCCTGTGTGGTGGGAATGGGACACAAGGTCCTATACACTCACTGTCTTGGCTTCCCATCATGACTGCTATGAAATGCACCAACACAGGAGACAACTGTGTCCTTTGCAATCACAGCAACATCCTGTTTTTCTCTCTCTGTTGTACTATGCCCATTTACTCCACTGCAAATATCAACTTGTCTCTGTGTGCATGCACATGTATTTATCCAGGTGTGCTCAGCTTGCCACATGTTACCTATACCAGGCAAATCTTTATTCTCTGATCATCCCCTAAATCATATTCCACTTTGAGCCACAGCTCCTAAAGGGGTGTTGCAATCTTGCTGCAGTTAATGGAGTTTCCACAAAGCACAGACAAATCAGGTCTCTGCTGGGTGTCAGCAATCGTCTCATTAAATACAAGCATTTACCAATTCCAGATTTATGCAGAAGAAAAAAAAATAAATCAACAAGCTCTCCCTAAGGTATTAAGAATATAGAAATGTAGAAGACAAAGAATAAACCAAAAAGCATGTGAAATTAAAAATAAATAAAATAATAGTAAAAAATCAATCTTTCTTCCCTTTTGCCATTTCACTTATTGATTCCAGCTTTCCTGCTAAAATAATACAGCAGCAGGGTTGTTAGGAAAAAAAACATAGGTGGATTAAATAAAATGAGATTTTAAAAGATTCAAGTGATAAAGCTGATTAGATAAACTAGGTGGATAAATCAATGGAGACATGAACAAGTCAGATACCAAATTTACTGTCTGGGGATCCACTGAGCTCCTTCTCTTAGAATTTGACTGTACCTTGGAGATTTCTCTGCTGCCATATCTTACAGAATTAAATTGTTCTTGCTAGCACTGTTGGACCCAAGTCCAGGTGCACCTACTTTAATGCTACCCTTGGAAAGTATACACTCCCCTGCAGAAATTATACTGACAAATACCACACCTCACTATCACAACTATAGGCCAGAGCAGGTTCTGTGAGGAAATAAATATTATTTTATGTTTGATCAGAAAAAAACAGATCAGATCTCTTGCTCCTACTACAGGTCATTAATTTGGCTTTATTACCCCTTTCTATCAAACTTCCTGACTTGTTTATCAGGATGAGCTTATTCCCTGGTGAAACACTGTCAGCTTAGTCACACCACAGCTCTCCTCCAGTCCTCAGCATCTGGTCTGTCAAAGGTGCTGTTTGACCACAGTGTCCTGGGGTTCCTTATCTTTTAGAGCAGCCCCTGAGGCTACAAGCTGCAGTTTGAACCTGCCCTAGGCTACTCCATGGGTAATATTGGTGACTTTCCCACACTAAGAGAATGTAAAAGCCATTTAAATTCTCCTTTTCTGGGTCACATTAAAAATGAGTTTTGGCCAGCTGCAAGGATTGGATTCTAGCCAATGTGCTCACTGTGTGGGATGTGTTAAGATTTATGATGTCCCTTAACTAATCATTTTCTAGCTGTTAAGTTCTTGAGATTTGTAAATAATGTGGCAGATCAGTGCACTGCAATCACTCAGCAACTGAACTGAGTTTAAAACAAAGTTAGCTGCATTTGGAGAGGAGGATGATGCTGCACATACCTTCACTGGAGAATGAAGAGCACACACTGTGTCAGCAAGGAAAAGAAACATCTTTCTATAAAAGAGTGTTTTGGTGGATCAATTCATTGGTACAATATGAACCACTAGTTAGACAACCCTGACAATGTGGAGGACACCTGCAGCTCCAAAGAGTTCCCTTTTGTTATCCCCTTGCTGAGGAACATTAGGTGGAATTTCCACACTCCTGGAAAAGGTTTGCAAAGGTGATACCAAAGGACTGATGTTTGCTTTGCTGTGAAAGCTCTTTACCATCCCTGTGAAGAGCACAGGCAGGTTATGTCCCATACATCATTTCCCAGGGAAAGCTTCATTTCTGTGTTATGGACTAGATTCATGGTCATTCAGGAGAACCTGCCCTGTGGAATCCTGGGACATCTCATCAAATCTTTTCACTTCTGACTTTATGGTCTTTGCAAACACATAATGAACAGCACCATCAGTTTCTGCTGCCTCCAAACAAACCCACCACTTTAAAAGACATTACCACTAATGTACTGTCTTACCCACCTTAAGTCCCAAGGCTATTTTTAAAAATGATTTATGAACAAAAATTGACACACGTAATTAACCTAATTTGAGTATTCCATGGCAAATGTTATTATAGAACTCTGCTCTAAATTAAACAAAATTAGCTCCTGATAAAAATTTACTATCCTGCAGTCCCCAAATGAGCCTATGCTTTAACGCAAGATATCATGTAAAAACCATTAGTTTAATACTGAATGAATCTCATTCTTGCACTATTAATTCTGCTCCTTTAGTTTCATACTTCAGGATTTTGCAGATTATGCTTAATTAACTTTTTAGAATGGTATTTAAATTAGCTGTTCTATAAGTGATAAGAATACCTTGATAGATATGTTTCTAATTTGACCTGAAGGTTTTCATTTTGGGACATTGCACTGAGTTTGATGTCTGTTGCTTTCCTTCTTCCCTGCCCTGACTTCCTCTGAGCCACACACTTTCTTCTCATGTCTTTGATATGCTAGGAGAGCAGACAGCTACAAATCTGCAGCTCCAATACATATTTATTTGGATTTTAAGTGGCATCAGAGGAAATTTATTCTAAAACAGCTTAGAGAAAAACATACTTTAACAAAAATCACTATGTCAAACGTGTCTTGGCTCAGCACAAAGTCACCCTGTTTTGAACAGAGAACACCCCCTTGATATTCCCTTCTTTTTACCTGCACAGCAGTGAGTTTAGGAGCACTCATGGAGAACAGCTTTGGTCATGAAGTACATGGAGAGGAAAAAAAACCCTTCAAAGCACATGAAAGTAACAAGACAGAGCTTCTATACATATGTCAAGTTTGCTCAGCTCACACCAGAGCAGAATTTTCCAGGAGAGCTCACCTACCTGTTATCTTTTCAGCTAGAACATATTTTCAGCATCAAAATTAAAAATGGGTCCAACCCTGAGTGACCAAATCCCTAATGTTAATGAAACACTGACCCAAGAGAAATGCAAAAATTTCTTTGGAGAGTAACAAAGTGTCCAAAAGTGCTTTGACTGAAGCTCTGCAGGGGCTGACTGTGCTGTGAATCACTCAGGTGGACACTGTATCTTTTTATCAGCCAGAACAACTGAGCATGCAACCTGTTTCTTACCTGAGTTCCCCCTGGAAAGGAAAGCCTTGGGGTGTGGATACTTGCAAAGGAGCAATCTCAGTGCTGCAAAACATCCAGGTCCTCCCCATTTACTGCAGGAAGTTTTGACACTTGCAGTCAATGCTCTTTTCTTGGGAATTCTAAAATATAATAGAGAAAAATACAATAGGCTTAAAAAATAATAAATCACACGTTTTGTAATAGAACAGACTTTCTAGCCTTAAAGTGGAACAAGCACTGAGGGTCAGGCTGGTTTGGTTATTGTTAGTGAAGATTATAAGGTCTTGCTAAACCATTTTGGAGGTGTTCAAGAAACAACTGGACATGGCACTCAGTGCTCTGGCCTAGTTAACAGGGTGGTGATAGGACAAAGGTTGGATTTGATCATCTTAGAGGTATTTTCCAACCTAAATGATTCTGTGATTCTGTGAATTTGAACAGATTCTCATTTCCCATCATGAGCCTCCCTATGCTAGTTCCACAGTCACCTTAATTAGCTCTTAAATTTTGATAGTGACACTATTGAATAGTCTCAAACCTTAAGAATATTACAAACTGCTGTTACAATGTCTTGTCAAAATAATCTGACTGGAATGACTTAAAAGAAGCACATCTATTAATGAGTTATAATACAAACAATCAGAAATGCCAACACATATTTTTTCTGGTTTCAAACACTGTATGATCCTTAACACACCTGATTTGATTACTGACTAGTTCTTTTACTTTTCACCTTATTATTCCTGTCATCCCAATGGACACTGTTTCCAGCCTACTATAACTACCTCTTTTCCTGGTTCTGCAGAGGGGCAAGCTGGTTTGGGGATTGAAAAAGTTTTGGTGAGACAAATTTTCCTCAACATCTACAGAGTCCTAACCACTAAACTGTTTCCCTAGGATGGCTG
>NW_008681527.1:0-701 GCF_000695815.1 Acanthisitta chloris | reverse complement strand
AGAACAGACACCTCCCCTCCAGGCGACAGCATTCCTCCCAAGTCAGGAACCCGGGGGCACCCCAAAAATCACCCCAAAAATCAGGGGGGACCCCAAAACCTGGGGTGGGACCCCAATCCCACAGCGTCTCCCCCAAAGCCACAGCATCACCCCGAAACATCAGCATCACCCCCAGAACAGACACCTCCCCTCCAGGCAACGGCGTTCCTCCCGAGTCAGGAACCCTGGGGGGACCCCAAAAATCAAAGGGGACCCCAAAACCTGGGGTGGGACCCCCAAACCCACAGCATCACCCACAGAGTCACAGTGTCACCCCCAAACATCAGCATCACCCCCAGAACAGACACCTCCCCTCCAGGCGACGGTGTTCCTCCCGAGTCAGGAACCCTGGGGGGCCCCCAAAACTCAGGGGGGACCCCAAAACCTGGGGTGGGACCCCCAAACCCACAGCGTCACCCACAGAGTCACAGTGTCACCCCCAAAAGTCAGCATCACCCCCAGAACAGACACCTCCCATCGAGGTGATGACATTCCTCTTGAGTCAGGAACCCTGGGGGGACCCCAAAAATCACCCCAAAAACCAGGAGGCGCCAAAACTCAGGGGGGACCCCCAAACCTGGGGATGGACCCCCAAAGTCACAGCATCACCCCCAAACCCACAGCAACACCCCTAAAGTCACAGCATCACCCCCAGAACAGAC
>NW_008681526.1:0-13758 GCF_000695815.1 Acanthisitta chloris | reverse complement strand
CACCATACCTCTCCAGCCTTGCCCCTCGGGAGGGAGGGGGAGCGCCTACTTAGATTGTGCTTGGTGAAATTAGTGATGTATCACGTTAATTACCACTGTGATCTTAAAATGGTTGCAGGCCCAAGGAAAATTAATGGAAATCCAAATTCTAATTATGTGGCTGGTGTTAAAGAGTTGAACTAAATACCCAGGAAGGGAAATTGGATGATAATGTGGAAATATGCTACATTTTCTGGCTGCTTGTGGTTATTGCATCATGAAGCCCAATAAATGCATTATCAGAGCTACTGCTGGAGGATGATCTTTGGGGATACAAGTGGGGAGGGGGGTTAGGTGCTGCCTGGCATCACTGCGAAAAACAATGAGGAAATTCAGAGATCCGGTAATTTTGCTCCATCCTTGCACGACGGGTGCGGGCCCATCCCTGTGTGCTGGGGTTTGCAAGGAGGAGGGAGCCTCAGGGCGCGGAATCGGAGGCGACCCCAAAGAGGGGCTGCAGCAGCATCGCCCTGGCCGCTTCGCCCATTACGCCTAGGGCGCTGCCCCGCTGGCAGGTGGGGAAACTGAGGCATGGGCACACATCCCTCTGGGCTGTACCTCCCCGATCCCTCTGCATCCGCCCCGGAGTCACCCAGCAATCACACATGGAGGACTAATTAATTAACACAATTAAGCTTTCGGAACCCGGGGCTTGAAACCTGGGGGGTTGCAGAGAAAAGCCGGGGGGACACGACACCGAGTGCGGCAATGTGTGTCGCGTCCGACCCACGCATGTCCGCGGGGACGGGGAGCAAAAGCACCCTCTCGCAGGCTTAACCCTTCCCTCGCCGGCGGTCTCGGGGTCCCGGCTTTCAGCGCTGAGATTTCAGCCTCATCCATCACCGAGTTAAAAAAAAAAAAGTCAGGAGGGAAACCAGTACAGACAAACACATCAAGACTCAGGAGTGGCGACCCTTGGAAAAGGCAGAGTCCAACCAGATATGAATCATTTTTCTTTGCATAGTTTAAAGGAATTACTAGTGATATGCACGGCTGTCACTGCAAACTACATTTATGGATTTGCAAGTCATTTCCATAAATCAGCTGCATTGGATCCATCAGAAGAGCAGAGCCCGGCGTCGGTGCGAAGATGATGGAGCTCTCTTTGAACGTATAATGAAGTGTTCCAAGGGCTGCAGTTATTTTTCTGCTTGTTAAGGATTTTTTTTTGAAGGGGGAGGGGACCCTTTTCGAATTTGATTTTAAATTAAAACGTCGCCAAGAGATGTTTTATTGGTGATCACCCTTATGATAAATTTATGCTTCAATAATTACTTTTCACGGGATATCGATTTCCTCTGGCAAAAGGCTTTCTCCCTCCTTCCCAACCCGTCTCCCATTTCCCGAACAAGATAGTGCTCCCCCATCGCCCCCCACCGGGGACGGCTCTGCCGGCAGAAACATGGATGGGGCTGGTGGAACCGAGTGGCCACGGCAAGGAAGGGAGCGAGGAGGCGGCCGGAGCCCACGCATGAGCAGCCCGATGGTCGGGGAAAGTCCGGGTCCTCTCCAGACCCTCCTCAGGTTCAGAGGGCCTGTAGATGGTGGGGGGACTTCCCCCGGCTTAGTGGGGGTCCCTCAGAAGGATGCAGGCAACCTCCGAGGCTGCAGCTTTGAGTTGTCCTGACTGCTGGGGAGGTGGGCTGCTGCTTCACAGCACCCTCCACCTCGACCTCCCCATAAATCCAAAGCAAACCTCCTGGGGAGAGAGAGCAATCAGTCACAGCAAACCAGGGGAGTCCTTGTGCTCCCCTCCTCTGGCACAAGGGAGTGTGACTGCCCCATGCTGCCGTGCCCCCCAGGGCTCACATTTGACCCTGGTCTGGCCTGGGAAGGGAGCAGACAGGGCAGCACATGGCAAAGGGAAGGTCTTGCTGCACCAAGACCATAACCCCCAGGATGAAAAGTGCTCTGAATTATGCCTCAGTCTGCAATTACACCCCTGGTCAGGGACCCAGATGCCCCCTCCACACCATCCACAGCAGGCCTACCCTCACCAATACCAGTCCCACTTCTCTTTTCTTGCAGACCCTCTAACCCACTGTTGGAAACCTGTTCAGGTCATTCAAGCACAAGCATTCAGGGCATTCAGGGCATTCAATGCAGAGGGTCCATAACAGGCTCATAGCCCAAAGCAATGCCAAGGCTACACCAAACTATGACCAGCTTGTTGCACAAATGCTCCTTACTTTCAAAAACATTGATATTACGACCAAACTGGAGTTTTCCAAGATGCTGAAATTGTCCCAAAACCTCACTTTTGATGTGTCCTTTCCTGACAAAGCCAATATTCCTCTCAGTTACACCCTCACTCCATTTATTATGGAAGTAACTTTCCTCTTGGAAGGGATTCACACCTTGCTCAGAGGACAGAGCAGCAAGAACAGGAGAGCACAGGGCAAGTCACTACAGAAACTTCAAGCCTGTGCTAACTGCTTTAGAGGACCCATTGATAGTGTTTTCCTCTCTTTACACTATTAGTTGGTTGTTATTCTTTGCCTAAAAAAACCAGAAATAGAATAAAACTCCAACAGAACAAAACCACTCAGAAAACCCTTTCCTTGGGAGCAGGAACCTGATATTTGGTGGAAAACTGATGTGAGCAAGCACGAAGCTTGCTGTCTGTGGAGAGGTCACTTGTCCCTAGAAGCTGACCCACACCCAGGAGTTTGTGAGTGTTGGCAGCTCTAGTCCCCACAGTAAAAAATTGCAGGTACTGGTGCATGGGGGAACGGATCATCTGGTCCTCCATTTGGTTTTTATTTTTGTATTTTAAAGCAGGGGATTAGAAGAGTGTGCAGCAGTGTCCCCATCCCGAAACCTCAAACATCAAACCCAAGCATTCCAGCAGCTGGTCAGGGCGATGGTTACCATTGTCCATGCACTGAAGGCAAAGGGAAGCCTGTGAGCACAAGCAGAAAAGCTGTGTTGGGGACTCAGGGCACCCTGCAAGTCCCTGCCTGGCCTGACCTGGCTTTGCAGTGAGGCCAGAGGAAGCAGCATACAGTCTTGGCCAGGCATGGGGGTCCCTTCCAGCTCCTTGCAGTACTCCTGCTTTTAGCTGCCACTGAGCATAGGAAGGAACACCCCTCTTCTGTTTCCCCTGGTGTGTCTCCAGTAGGTACAACCTTTTAATGCAGCTGGAGCCACTCATTGCTCCTCAAAACCCCACACACTGCCCAAGATGGACCCACCACAGTACTGACATGAGCACAAACTGGAGAGCTCCAAATCCATCACAGAGATCGGAGCAAAAGCTGGATTCATTAGCAGCTGCAGAGGAGGTATGAGCTGCCCTGTCTCACTGCCTCTCTCCACGACTCTGTCTAGTGTTGGCATCTCTTCTTGGCAAGATCCAAAGTGCCACTGTCCTGCACCAGGTGCCTCCTCAGCAGGGCAGGCCGAGCCACAGTACCCCCAGTTCTGGCTGCCTAAAATTACAGTGTATTAGCCCAGGCTGCTAATTGTCCTGCCTTCCCGGGGTCTCACTTCGAAGCCACCACTTCTCCAAGCTCACCTCACTACATCCTTGCGACACACCCGTCTGCATCCCAGCGCCGATTTGCCCTGAAGGGCGGATGAGGGAGCCGGGACGAGGAGTGCGAGGCGAGTCACTGTCCCGCTGGAACGGCCGGAGACTCCTCCCCGCCCGGCGCTGCCGCCCGCGCTCAAAGCTTATGCGAGGGGGACCCCTGCAGGCGGCACCGCCGCCCGACCCCCCCAAAACAGGCTGGCACCCCCCACGTGGGGCTGAGCAGGGCGTGCTGTCTCCTGCCAGACGATTTTAATAAGGGGAAAACCCCTTCTAAAGGTTAAAAGCTGAAAATAGGAAGTGTTTCGTGAGCAAAACGACCCGTGGCATTCCTTCTTCCGTAATGTGAGCAGCTACTTTGCATCCCATAGAGAAGTCAAGTTGTATTTTCCCAAGACTTGTGAAACTACTAATGGCTGACACCACGGGAAGAAGCATATTGCCACCCATAACCCATACCAGGAACTGACAGGAAGCAAGCAGGATGCTATGCAGTAATGCAGTCTGAAGGGTGAATCCCATCCCCTGGTTCACTGTGATTTCAGAGAGGATTGTCACTAAAAACAAAGTGACATTAATGCCACAGATCTCAGGGAGAGGAGGGAAGGTCAAAACTAGGCAACAGGGTTAGACATGACCTGACCCATCTCAGAAGCAGTGGGATGGTGAGGAAGCAACTGACAGCTTTTCCTAGGTGGTCCTGCGACCATGTTGTGCATTCCCCTCAGTCCCTCTCCACCCAAATTTAAATGTCTTGTTGAATTTCAGCCAAAATGTGACTAGAGGCATATCAACTATAGTAAATTCAGTCCTTGGATGTTTCTAATCCTGCTGCCCTCAGAAGCTGATCTTTAGAACACTCCCTTCTGTGGCTCCTTTGCAGCCAGGGTCACCTCTAGAAGAAACTCTCCTACCTCTTGCTTCACTCTCAGAGCCGAGAGGTTTACAGAGTTCCTGGGTCAGCTGACAGGACTTCTCACCTAGAATGAGTCCTATGACTCCCCTGTGTATGGCCTGTCCCAAACCTGACAGCTGCTTGAGTCAGTGTCCTCCTCTTCACTGGTCACGGGATCCTCTGTGCACTGCTCCAAGCCTGACAGAGCTGCCAGTATGAAGCTCTACATATGTGCTGATGGGCAGTCTCCAGGTTATTTTCTGTTCTCACTTTCATGGTCACCAATCACTCCCCCCCCAGCTCTTAGCCCTGCCTCTGGATCACACAAATGAGTATTATAGCCACTTTACTTCCCATGAGTAGTTTCAGAGAGACAATCATTTGAAAGAAAATATCATGATCCACAGCAGTTTTGTTTTGGTGGAGGGTGGGGAGTGTTTTTTGTTTACTCGTTTTGCTTTAGTTTTTATGTAAGTATATAAGCCTTGAGTGTAGCGGCTACCGCAAGTCACATTCCTTTATGTTCATGCTGACAGCTCCCCCCGGTGTCCTGTGCTTGCATGTCCTTTGCACAGACGCCCTCATCCATGCCAGGGATGTCTGGTAAGTGAAAGAGAAGATGGAGCCAAACTCCTTCTGGAGTACCTGGAAAGACTAAAGCGAAATGGACACAAGGTGTGACAGAAAAAAGTTTCATCAAGGACAACTATAGTGAGTTAGAAGAAAAAAGAAACTTTCCACAAAAAGGCAGTCAAAAACTGGACCCGAGATCAGACTTTAGGGTCACCAGCCATGGAGACATTCAAAGGTTTACTGAACTGAGCAAGATGCCCTAGCAGCAGAGAGAGGGCTGTATCAGAGACTTCCCGAGGTCACTTACAACCTAAATTACACTATGATTCAAAGATGAAGCAAAAAAACCGTCCCTGGCTGCTGTTCCTCTCATCCATCAGTGCTTTCCAAACACAGCAAAATGAACTGGAGCAGCCAAGCAACTTCCAAGACCATCAGCACAGGCAGCAACATAAAGCTGGAACCATACAGCCAGTAATCAGCTGCTATTTCTCATTTCTTAAAAAGATATTTTTTTTATGATCCACTAATGTTTTTCCCAAATAGACTAATTTGTTTTCCACCTAATTCAACCATAGCCCTTATTTGTTTGATACTAATAGCTTTCATTTCTCTCACTTCCTTCTCTCTTTTTTTTTTTTGCCCTGCAGGGGAATCAGCCCTGACACCCATGAGCAAGGTTGCAAAACAACTCCTGCCTTCATTCTTTGTGCCCTGCCCAGCCCAGGGTGCAGAAACCATGGCCAAGGGGAAAGGGAATTTGCCCTTTTTGATTCATGAACATTTCAAGGGAAAGCAAAAAGATAATTAGCACTGCCAAATGTAAAGACACAGACAGGTTCACCCCAAAGTGGGAAGGAATAATAATCAATTAGTAACTTTGGGCTGTCACCAGGATCATCTATTTAATGCAACTGATGTCTGGAGTGAGACAATCAGGGTTTGGCTCTGAAACACCTCACTTAGAAGTGGTGACAGGTCTCTACCTCAAAACAATTTTACAGTGAGTTTGGTGATAAGAAAGTTGAAGGAGTGGTGAAGGACTCCCTGGGCAAAGTTTCCCAGCTCTCCTGTTTTGCTCCCTGAAAGGTGCCTGATGTCTTGGTAGACGCCCCTTGAGAGCCTCTGGTTGGTTTCGTGAGCCCCCAGGGCTCAGTCAGGAGCCCTGCTGAGGCACAAC
The DNA here is from genome assembly GCF_000695815.1 of Acanthisitta chloris. Classification (NCBI taxonomy): domain Eukaryota; kingdom Metazoa; phylum Chordata; class Aves; order Passeriformes; family Acanthisittidae; genus Acanthisitta; species Acanthisitta chloris. The sequence continues at coordinate 7,539 of NW_008681526.1, read as the reverse complement.
ACACAGGGTAAGCTCAGTGCTGCCTTGTAGAATGTTGGGTGCTCACCTTGCCAGGACAGCACCAGGGGGTTTACTACTGGGTGTGGGTCCAGCACATGCTGCGTGCAGGAGTCCATTCACAAGCTCTGACAAATGACTACTTAGATATTTGTGGTTTTCCAAGCCTCAACTCTGATCCACGGCAGGAATCTTCCTTCAAAGGAATAATGCACAAAAAAATATCCATTTCTTAGCCAGTGATACAGAAGGCAAATGGCTTGTGGCAGCCCCAGAGGTGGTGGAGTTCACTCCCTACCTCTTGTATTCTTCTTCACCTGCAACATGTTAAAAATTCAAAACTCTGATGATCTGATTTTGATGGAGTACTCCACATGACTGGTAATTGTTTTCCCATTAATCTTTGCTTTTGAAAGTAGAGCTGGATTTTATTTGGAATAGCTCTGAAAGTCTATTGGGGTCAAAAGGTGTGCCTTGCTAGCAGCAGCAAGGTGCAGAGGAATTGATGACAGGTATATGCTAACTTTTCAGATTATGGGGAAATGTTCCAGTGAAGTTATTTCTCACCTGCCTCTTGTCCCTGCTGCAGATACAGGCTCTGAATATTGCTTGTCCCTGCCAGGCAGCAAGAGAGAGCAGCAGCAGCATCTGTTGGCAGCAGAGGGGATGCAACCAGGAGGGGTGGGTGGTCACTGTCCCACGGACCTTCTCATTCATTTTTGTTAGTATAAGCCTCAAATTTTCCAGTTTAACTGATGGGAAGAGCAGAGAGGTTTGAAAAGCTGTGTCTTAATGGCAAAGTTTATTCTCATTTTCCTTAAAGTTTAGAAGCTGCCTGCCCTAACCAGGGCAGGTGGAGAAAGGTTTCTATGAGCAAGAGAGACAAAAATGTCTGTCAGAAGAGGATTAGCTGCAGCAGAACCTGCCTCCGAGCAAGAGAGAGGGTGAGGCGGCCTTGCAAAGCCTGTCTGGGCTATTCTGTGCAGTTCTGGGAAGAAGATTGTAAAGCCAGTAACGACAGAGGAGAGCTGCATTCAGAGATGAAGTTAATTTTGCTGTGATGCCTGGCATTGCTGCTGCTTATGTAGTGATGAACAATGGCTTCTCTAGCCCTGAAATCCTAAAATCCCCCCAGCTGTCCCTATTCCCATGAAGCATGAGCAAGTCGATGGAGGCTTTTCCATACCAGGAGGACCCTTGCTCTGTGGCCTACCGGGAAGTGTAGTTCAATGCCTGTATGCTCATTTCAGAACAGCCTTTGATTCCTCTGGTTTGCAGAGCCTGAGGTTTGAGAACAAGGAAATCTGTAGAGCAAGGCTGGGATGGCTTCTTGGGTCCATTTGCTCCTTGTACCAATTGACTATTCCTCTCTGGAGTGTGGAACCATGAGATGTTTCCACTTTGCTGGAATGTCTGAGGGGAGGACTGGCAGGATACTCTTTCTGGGATGCTGTTCTGCAGCCCCAACAGGGAAAGACAATCTTGGTAGAGAGGGGCCTGACAAATCTCACCCCCTGCAGAAATGAGGGTGGGCACAAGCAAACAGGAGACATGCCTGGAAATAAGGCATGTGGACAAAGGTTGTCCTGAATGGGCATGAATGTCCAGGGCTGCCATGGTGCAGGCCCTCCCTGAACTTGTGCTTGCACATCTCACTGAGTCAGGGCCAGCATCAGGGGGTTAACTCAGCCTTCCCCAGGGAGGGTCTCACATCCACAAGTCATTCATGCAAACATAAGTGAGCACAGTGTTTCAAACCCTACACGCTGGGCTGGTGAGGGAGAGAAAAAGCAGGGGGCATTTGGGGTTCCAGTATTGCAGAGAAGCTCAAAAAGCTGTAAGAGGAAGGTAGGAAGGGCTTGGCCAACTGTCCACAGTTGCTGTATGTGACCAGGTATGTAACCCTGGCAAGTCCAGTAAACCTCCAGCATCTGGGAAAAACAAAAAGGTGGTTTTGCACACTCTGGAGTCCAGGGCACATCTTGAAGAACATGAGAACTGGGGAGGTTTGGGGGTGTTTCATCCAAAATGGAAAATCTGAACCAACTGCATTTCTTTCCACAGCTTTTTTTTATTTCCACCAAAGTTTTCTTTCTTTCAGTAAGGAGATGTGAATTGCATCCAGAGTGCATCTCCCCATTTTCCTCCTCAAAATAATAACAGCCTCATTTGCTAAAGGCACTGTAAGGGTATTAAGTGAAAATGAATTAAGTTTATTTCAATTGTTATTTTAGGAGCTTTGCCTCGTCAGGGTTTTGTAAAGCTTCATTCTTCCACTCGCTGGAGACCGGCTTTAACACGCCCCTGCTGAGATGTTGCTGCAAGCCACAAAACCATCACGCTGGGAGTTTTACTTAATGGTAAGGGTTGGATTTTATTTTGCTTAAATGGCAGAGTCTGTCTGCCATGCTGCTGGGGGAGAGGGGAGAACCAGAGACTGGTTAGCTTAAGTCCATCACACTTGGCTTAGAAATCAAAGTGACCGTCTGGCTGGTGATTTCTCAGGCTAAACCCCAGTGCTTATTTGTCCACGTCACTGCTTCCCTGTTTCAGACAGGCTTCACTGCTCATTGCATTGGGTCTCATCTGGATCTTCTTCATCTGTTGTGGAATGCTTTGCACCACCAGCACACAAGGGTGAGGGCTGCCAGTATTGGGAAGAGCTGGGAAGGGATTAATCTTCATCTGCAGGATCTGTGCTTTACTCTTTGGACTGACTTCAAATGCAATGGAATAGCCTTGGAGACCATCAGGGCCTGCTCTGGTCAGGAACCATTCCCCATCCCCAGGGAGGCATCAGCTCCACTCAAGCTATGGAGAAACTTTGAAAAGGGGGAAAAGAGGAAAGAAAGAGAGAAAGCAGTGACAGAGGGACCTGGACTGTCCTGGGACTGATGACTGTGCCTTTGCTATGTGGGCAGACAGGCTGCTGTGTGCCCTTAACCACATGGGCATTTGGAGAAGATTCACGTTCCTATACAGGGCAGAAAGCTGAAGGAGAATGTGACCCAGAAGGATGAGAAGAAAAGGGGCTTAGATTCCCCTAAAGCCCAGCAAAAGGACATTTCAGAGGAGCTGTCAACTCCCATAGCTGGTAGAGTGAAGCTGTAAGACTCAGCACATCCCTCCTCCCTTCCCCCTCTGATTCCTATACCAGAGGGGGAGAAGGGAGGACAAGACCCCGAAGACAAATGCCCCAGGACAGCTTGCTGTCAGCAGCAGCAAGCAGCAGGAAGGAGCACTTGGAGCAGGGCTCTCCCAGCCCCTAACCTTGCTGAGACACAGCACCCGGGATTTATGGTAGAAAAGCTTGGCAGTGACCTCTGATCCACTCCAGCACCAAGCGCAGGCTCGGATGGCATTACAGCATGATGTACGGCCAGCGGGTCTGCCGGGCAGTCTCTAGTGAGCGATGGCTTGTGATATTTCTGGAGTTTATACCTAGTTCTTCAGCTCGACAGGCTTTCTGGGTATGATTTGTGCTGTGTGTAGCTCTATAAATATTGAGCTCAGAGAATTATATATGGTGACAGCCCTACAGCACTCCCGGTGATATATCCCTGTGTTTGTGGTTGTAGGCAAATAATTTTAGTTTGAATGGTGTGGCAATGAGAACAAGGGGGAAGTAAAATAAAAGGGTAATTCAAGCCCAAGTGAACAGCAGGGAGCATGCGTGAGGCTTGGCTGATCATTCAAAGCCTCTCCCACCAATCACTCAGAGAATTGACCGCCAGGATAATTTCCCAAATTAGTTACCTTATCCTTGAATGCTGCTGCCTGCAGAATTTAAATATGTCATCATTGTGCTGAAAGAATGTATTATAACAGGGCAAGGAAGGAGCAGGGGACAAGGCAGGCACTCCAAGGACAGAGTCAGACCCTCCTTGCCAGGGCATTCCTCAGGTTGGAGCATGGGGAGAATCTAGGCTGTTACTACCAGTTTCTCACCACCCAACTCCCTGGAAAGCTGCAGCAGAACTGTTGTGGGAAATCCACATGACAAGCAGCTTGCAGGCCACCATGTCAATGTGGGGACAAGGGCTTTTCTCTGCTGTAAATCTGGGTATTGCTTAACCAGCTTGGGATTGCTGCAGTCCAGGTGTTGCTTCCCCACCCGTATATCCCACAGGATTCTCTCTCTCTAGCTGGAAGATGGGTAAAGGGGACTCAGACCTGTGCAGCCACTTATTCCTATTCAGGCAGATATCATCAGGACCTCATTCCTTAGTGGGATGCAGAAATGAGCAAATGCCCAACTCCAGGGGGAAATTGAGACCAGGTTTCATGCAGTGTCCCATTCACTGCAATGCTTCAAGATGTTCAGGTGCTGCTGGACATGCAGGGCTGGACATGCAGGTGGGTTCTCTGAACCAGGCTGACAAGTTCAGAGAACCCATCTTAGACCACAAAAATGAATAATTTCCACCTTGGTGTCAGAGATCAGTGCTTCCACGGGAAGGGCCTAGCCTTCATTCCCCTGCTGCGGATATCAGGGAGATGGCTGGGTGACTTAGGTCCTTGTCCCTTGGTATGCAGTCTGAGGAATTAGTCTTTAATTGTGAAATAGAGGAGTGAACAGCCACCTGAGGAAAGGGATTACAAGGGAGGGACAAGGACTGGATGGACCCAGGCTGCTAACACACTTTCCAACAGCAACCAGTCTGCAACTATGTGTTTCAGGGTGCTCATTCCAGTACGAATGCCTTAATGAACCCATTATACTTACATTTCTATCACTGTACTGTTACAGACCTGAGCTCATGGTTCCCAAAAATTCAGTTTCTTAGTCCACTGTCAACGAATAGCCCCAGCACTAGACTAATGCAAAGGAGCTGAGGTATGCTCCTCCTGGGAAACCCACATGTTCCATCTCCCTCATAACCACCTAAGGGCAAAGACATGGTCCCATCAGAGTGCTAGGGGAGCAGGCAACAGGCCAAGAGCAGGAGAGATCATTTACAAGGGGCTGGAGTGATTTGCTCTGATTTTGTAAAGAGATGGAAGGTTAACAGAGAGCAATAGCCCTCCTCAGTGGCTTTATGTCAGGACAGGGACTGCACGTGTTTGCAATCACAGCTAGTACAGAAAGGACGTGGGAATTGATCTGATTTCTTCCTCCAGAAAAGATTTAAGCTACATGCTTCTCCTGTATAAGCAGGAAGAGTTGGAGATGTCCTGCTGAGACCCTCTCTTTAGCCTGTTAACACAAGTTTTACACCATGAACAGCCCTATTTTTTAACCACTGAGCCCTCTCTCTTGCACCTCTTTTTGTCTGTTGGTGATATTTCTCTCCAAGAAATACAGATTTGTTGCTACTGAGCTATCACTGTCCCCCTTGGTCCCCAGACCACCCTGATAATTCACATGTGAGACTTCATTTTACCCTTACCTGAAGAAGCCAGATACACTTGTGAGGAGAAATTAGCTGCTTCAATGGCAAAGCTCAGTTGCTTGGGAGTTTCCCAATGCCTCCAGCACAATGGGTAAATAAAGCAGCTCACTCAGTAAGCACCTTCCCGGAGGAGCATGGCTCAGTGCTGTGCCTTGCCAGCCATCCCACCAGAACCGAGGACTGCACCAAGTGGAGCTCACCAGGGCTTTAATCCATATTGTTAATGCTTTCTCCTCACTGCAGGAAATTATGCACTACAGCAGGTGTGCTGTGCATTCCCTTTCCCTCCTTCCTACCAAACTCAAACTGTTCCTGACAATTCCCAGATTTTCTTCCCATTTTGTACATTAGCAAGCAGCCTCAGCATCACACCAAACATCTGGGGAAGCCACTCTTTGGCTAGCCCAGCTATGGCTGGGGGTGGTGGTGGAAATGCAGTCTGACTCCTGCTGTACCCCTGCATGCTCATGTAGCCCCCAAAACAGATCTTTTCTCCACAACATTGACAGGTCTTCGAGGGCCAAGGAGAACAGGATCACCTGTGAGGATCCATCCAGGGCATCTGCCACTCAGGTGTTGGCAGGTGTGAAACTCCTCTTCAGATCCCCATCCCAGTCTTGCAGGGACTGCTGCCAGCTCTCCTCTGCCCCAGGGGAATCCCCTTTGGGGAAGCACACGGGCAGGGAGGACAGAGCTCAGCCTGACCTTGAGGTTGGTCAAGAGAGTGGCCAAGACTGGACCAGAGAGGAAAAAGTTTATTAGGTAAAGAAGAGAAAGTTCACCGCTGGTAGATCATCTAGAGGATGTTTATTCCAAATTTCAACTTATGATTTTAGACCACATTTTGCCCTCTGCCCTCTGGGCACCATTTCACTACTAAATGCACTGTGGAATAAATGCCAAGTGGTAGTGGAACACAAATAATCCCTTCTTGGAGAGAATTACTTTTCTGGTGAATACTGGGGAATAAAAGCAGCTTTAAAAAGCAATAACTTGTAAACTGACACACACAGACACACACAAGCAGAGCCCATTAAAGTCATTTGATGTGAGCCCAGGAAAAGTGTCTTTAAATCACATAATTATTCTAAGAGGCAAAGATACATTTGCTTAAACTGGTTCAAATCACCTTTGGGGAGGGAGGAGAGAAGGTTTGTGTGTGCGCCATTAAATGCTTTGATTTCCTGCAGCTAACCCCAGACTCTTGTTTTAATACCATTAAACATATGACTATGTGATAATAAAATACAGGTGGTTTCCTTGAGCTTTATTGACTTTGTACGCCACAAAGAGAAAAATCATTGCTTCCTTATTTATCTGCTTTAGCATTTCATGGGTTTATATTTTTCTCTTTTGATTAATGCCAGCAGCCTCTTGGCTGTTCTAGAGAGCTGCTGCAGCCACCTGCTTTGAACAAAGCACATCCCTCAGTGCTTGAAATTCCCAGCTGCTTGTCCCCAGTACTCACTGCATCCCGTGAGCCAGGAGGTAGGGGCGCATAGCTAGGAGAGGGATGGAGCCAGGCCCCTTTCTTCATGCCTTGTTGGAGCTCAGGGAGTCAGGGGCCTCAACTTTTTGTCCTCAGTGTCACTGCAACCCCCAAGCAGTGACCCCACACATGCCACCCTGACACTGCCCAGTGCACCCAAACATCATGCAACTTCCTCATCACATGGATATCAGCAGATGGGACATCCCATGGAAAGTCTCACTTCCTAATCCCAATGGGAAAATACTGAATTTAGGGGAATCCATCCCCTGAATTTCCCAGGACTGGCTTTATCCAGGAAAAGAAGCGTGTAGATGTGATGCTTAGGGACATGGTTTAGTGGTGGACCCGGCAGTGTTAGGTTAATGGTTGGACTCCATGATCTTAGAGACCTTTACCAATCTTAATAATTATTCTTTTATTCTATAAATCCTTCAGGGACAGGCTGTGTGCCGAAGAGCACACTCGGGGCTGGCTTGGCTGCCTTAGTGCTCCCAGTCTGAGCCACTCGCTGATGAGCCTGGGACTCAGCCGCCCGTGGTCATCCCCAGCCGAGTAGGTGGGCAGGACCACTGGCGTGTGCCGGGGCTGGAGGAGACCTGCGGAGGGGACGGCGAGCGCTCCCTGGCCCCTAGATGGAGCTCAGTGCCCACCGATGGC
>NW_008681525.1:0-10145 GCF_000695815.1 Acanthisitta chloris | reverse complement strand
CGTTCCGGGAAGTCTCTCCGCCCGTCCCGGTCCCGCTCCGGGTCCCGGTGCCGCCTCCGACCCGCGGGGCTCGGGGCAGGGCAGGTGTCGGCTCATAGCGGGGGGTTCGCCCCTTCCGACACACAGAGCCGGTGGGTTCTGCTCTCTCCTTTTCCTCGCCCTCCGGTATTTTTCCTGTCCCTCCGGCGGCATCGGACGTAAAGACGGGACTGACCAGGGTCTGTCCTCCCCGTCCAGTACCTGGGGAGGGGATCGCTCCACGGAGACATCGAAGGCAAAGAGGGGACTGACCAGGGTCTGTCCTCACTCCAATACCTGGGGAGGGGATCGCTCCACGGAGACATCGAAGGCAAAGAGGGGACTGACCAGGGTCTGTCCTCACTCCAATACCTGGGGAGGGGATCGCTCCACGGTGACATCGAAGGCAAAGAGGGGACTGACTAGGGTCTGTCCTCACTCCAATACCTGGGGAGGGGATCGCTCCACGGTGACATCGAAGGCAAAGAGGGGACTGACTAGGGTCTGTCCTCCCACTCCAGTCCATGGGCAGGGGATTGCTCCTCGCTCCCCGGCGACATCGAAGGCAAAGACGGGACTGACTAGGGTCTGTTCTCCCCGTCCAATACCTGGGGAGGGAATCGCTTTCTGCTCCTGCAGTTTTCTTGCCGGCAGAAAAGTCTCTGTCTCTGCTTTTTTTAAGGATTAGCACCGAGTATGACATTCCCGTCGGTAAAATTTGAGGAAATAAAACAGGGATAAATGTTTTTACAGCTTGATTTAACTCTGTTGGATAGAGGTGCTGCTTTGCTCTATCTGCAAGAGATAATCAGACTCCTTTATGGGGATAAATAATTAAAATGATGGTTATCTCAGTCCAAAACGAAAGGACTCGTGACTCACTTCAAGAATATAAACGAGCAGACAGGGGAGCCTTGTTAAGCCATTGTTGAGGTGATGCTGTGGCTGAAAGCAGCCTGGATGCAGGCACGGCAAAACCTCAGGTCAGCAAAGGACGGAGGAGCTCCCGCACAGCCTGAGCAAGGTCGTCCATGGCCCTCGGGAAAGGTATCAGAGCTTCTGGGCTGCACCAAAATGCGCAGGTGCAGGGCAGGCATCTCCTGGCTGCTCCTCCTGCAGCAGCCTCGAAGTGCTTCTTGAAATTAAGCGTTTAGCAGACTAATATTTAGGTAACTCACACACTCTTCTCCCACTATGAATCCTTGGCAGGTCCCTGATGAGTAGTTTGCTACTTAAGTCGTGAGGGAAAATAGAATTACTGAGCTGAACCTTTGAGAGTGAAATAGCAAAAAGGTTCCTCATACACCAGAGACAACTCCAGGAGAAGAGGGTTGTTGAAAAAGCAAAAATTATGAAGTCATACTTTATCCTTTGCTTTGGTATTTCTTCCTCAGCAGAAAGAGATCTACCCCAAAAAGGCCTGTGGCATAGTCAGACACAGCCATAGAGCTGCTACCAACACAGAAAACAAATGCAATGAGTTTTGGTGCAAGTAGAAACCAAGAAACACATGTACTAACCACAGGTTAGCCATCATCTAGTTGTCAACTCCTCCCTTTATTTGGGCAGGAAAAGAAACTATAAAGTATCTTTATTCACTCTGCTACTGTGCCCATATCCAGAAGAGGGAGCCAAGTCATGGCAAATTGCAGCCAAAAAAATGTGAACCATTGTTCAGTATGTTTGGGTTTTTCTAAATTGTGTATATGTTTGGAGTTCAGTTAATCAGAGGCAGGAGGGGAGATGAGTGCTGATGAAACTACAGAAGTGAAATGTGTGTAATAAGCTCAGTAAAGAACTGTAGAGGCCTTGGGCATGGTAAAGCAATCACAGATGGAGAAAACTTATGAAATTATCTCATAGCCATGTATGAGTAATACTATGTTCAGTCTCACTGCTGTGGGGTGCAAACATCTCCAACACACACACTGCAACAGTGAATCATAACTTTAGTAAGTTAGTAGCCAATTTGGAAATCAAGCACCTTGCACAGAGTTTTCTTGGTTTGTGTACTCTTCGGTTCCTCTCCTTGCACTGCTCAATGTCACCTCTTCAATTAGAAGCTTGGCTAATCTGCCTCTCACATAAGTTAGTTTCCCTGTCAAAACCAGCAGCAGTTGACAGAAGTGTTTGAGTGTAACATCCAAGAAGTTTAAAGAGTAAAAACCATAGACATCATTCCTTTTCCTGCTGTATAATTTTCTGGAAGCAAACCTCCCACCGAGCTGATTAAATGGCAAAGGGAATCAGCTCGGAACACAGGTGCTGACTAAAGAAAATAATCTTATACAAGAACACAATCTCATTTTTCCTGTGTTCAGCTTAATCTGTCAAAAGATTAAATCAAACAAAAGATTATTGGGTTAACATTTGACCTGACATTTACTATCACTGTAGTTTATCCACACAATGGTTGAATTATTCGAAGATTCTATGAAGTTAAGCACAGATCAAGACCAAATCCTGAAGGGATGTGAAAGGAGCAATAGGCTCACACATTCCAAAAGGACAATTATTGTCTCCTAAAAGGACAGTCCTGTGTTAACCCAGAGCAATTTCAATGCAACTTGCCCATGGAATCAAGAAAATAATCCAACTTTGCAAAATTGCTGGACAGCAATACAATAAAAAATAAGCAAATTATCAGAGAAGTTGGCAAATTGAGCCTGTTTCTAAATGAACAGCAACGTCCATGCAGAAATTCATTCAAGTGGGTATAAGGTAGCAGGGTAGGGTTGGAATGCCCATGTAACATGAAAAGCAGGTCAGAACACACAGGGGGTTCTGGTCTCAGGTGCCTGCACACATCAATGTGCAGCCCACCAGTAGTTTGACCAACCTTGTCTTTAATGTAATTGTATGAAGGCAGGAGGGGAGTAGAAAGGAAGTTTGTAGGACCTCAAGGTGTCCCTAGAGAAGTACAAATCTTTTTGAGGGTGCTGTTCATGAGCTCTGTGTTTTTTCTGTGCTCATCTGAGCACACAAAGCAACGAGCTGAGGAGCAGGGCTGGGGCCACCACTGCTCACACAGCAGCTAAAAACCTTCCTCGTCCCTTTTCATTAAGGACATTAGAGCAGAAACAATTACTGACGCTGACATGGCTTCTGGAGGGGAGAGAGATCTACAGTGCAGGTCAGAACCTGTAGCCTAAAGGCAGATTTAGGGCAAAGTATGACTCCATATCCTTTTGTATCCTGGATCTCAAGGATGCTTTCAGCTGTGGCTGACAGCAGCAGCCCCGTTACCCGGGAAGATATGACACACAGGGATCACACTCCAACTCCATTTAATGAGCTTCATAACCAGCTTGCACAGAAAGTGGTTTAAAAGAAGTTGAACAACACTCACCTAGTCAAGGATTTTTTAAGTAATGCTTTTAAGCTTATACTGAAGCATATAAAGCATAAATTTTACAAATTAAACCCAGTCAAATCACCCTAGAATAATGTCATGGCTTCCCCTATATGTACAAGGAGTGGAAAGGAGGCAGAATTCTTTCCAATTTTTCTTTCAATGTGGGTGGAAGGAGCTGAAAGTGTTTCAATGAAATCATCTTAAAGAGAAAGCAGTACTTCAGCTGTTCTCAAGGTGTATGTTTGCCTCTTCAAAAGTCTGGAGAGGAAATGCTTTACTCAAAGTTCTGCTGTTTCTGTGCAGCAGCCTCTGCTTTTCCAGCTATATTAAATTAACAGTTCAGCAGATATTTCTCAGGAAGTACCACCAGTACTTCATCTTCAGGGCAGCCTGGGACCCCCCACTCTCCACCAATCCCTCCACTGTACAACAGGAGCAACCACAGCTCAGCTTAGGTTTGACAGGCAGAAACAAAACATGGGAATAGCACAGACAGTTATCAGGGAGGTGGTAGGAAAAGCAGGAAATTTGTAGCCTAATCAAAACACACTTGCTATTCAGCCTTTCTGCAGAGGATGTTTTACAACCCAAACTTCTTCATGTCCATAGCACTGATGACCAAATGTGATTTGCCAGGCTGGGGGAGGATGAGTGAGTGCACCACCCTCAGTGACCAGACCTGTGCCACTGCTGAGTTTGGAACAAACCATCTTACAACAAAAAAAAAAAAGTTCTTTTCACATCGTCCTAAATTCAGTGAAACAAAATATGTATTTTTACACTAACGCAAACTGATCAAAGTGGCATTTAATAATATTTGTTAAAGTGGTTATCTAACAAAAATGGGTTAACAAAAGCCCATTCATTAGTAGTCACCAAATAAGACACTTCTCATGCATATGACAAAAGTTCATTCGTGTACTGAGACGTCTGTTTACTGTGTACAATATTTCCATAAATTATAATATGTTTCACAGCCCCTACCATTCAAGAATATTTCAAACAGATTATATATTATATTTGTATATGCAAACTATTTTATATACACTAATATAAAGATCCTTAGAAGTACCAATATCACTACCTTTATGCTTTCTCTAAAATGCATAGCTTTCGAATATCTTCTTGCAGTTACCAAAAACTTTACAGATTAAAGCTGCTTATCAATGTGGCATGTTCATAAAAACAAAGTGAAGTAGTTCTAAGACTAATTTTATATTAAACCCCTTAAAAAACATGTTTATTTTTTTAATGGAAAAAAACCCAACAAGCTAGTGAAAATTCAAGTAGTCTATGCTCAACCATTGCCCAAATACTCTATGGAATTAACATAGCGTCCTAGGAGTACAGTGAACTTCTCACCCAGGGCTGGAATTCTGCATTTCTCATGGAGAAAAATGCTAGTCATGCCACAAAACCACACCACCTTCCACTTCACCCGGGAGAAGCTTTACAGGAGATTCAACAACACAAGTGTCAGAACACAAGAAAAGCTGATCAGTTCTACATGAAGAAATTAGAGCTATTCCAGTTTTGTTTCTGCAGTTTGTTATTAAACAAAGTTACATTAACCATACAGTTTCTCACAAACTAAAAGTTATACATGTTTTTCAGACATCAACCGACTTCAAAAAGAAAAAGAAAAAAAAAAAATTAAAAAAACCCTAAACAACCAAACCCACAACTGTTAGAAGTTTGGTGTTAGAATAAGCAGCCTGGGTGAAGCAAAGCCAGGTTGCTGCTGTACTTGGGGGGCTACTCATAGCTTGTTTGTTATATATAAACTTTAAGACCTCCATACCACAAAATGCCTCAAAGTGGAGAACAGAACGATCAGAAATCAACAGGAACAAATGATTTTGTTACATCCATCATCTAGAGCCTAACCTTGGCGCTCGCTCTGCATCTCTCATAGCTGCTCAACAAACAATGGCTTCCCCCCCCCAAAATAGCTACACAAGTAAACAGTGTTCACAGTAATGCAATCAGTAACAGGTTTTGTTAGTTCCCATAAGCCAGGTGTATCTGCAAAGCTTTATACAGTTTAATGCATAAGTATTCCAGGAAAATTAAGTGAAAACTAAGTTTCATTCTACAGGGTAATATCTACCATACAAGACTAGATTATGTACAGTATGGGACTGGTGTGACAACTGCCAATGTCTCATGGTGTTATTTCACTCTTCAGCTCGTTCTTTGTTCAGCAAAACTTGACATATAGACCTAAAAATCTAGAGATAGATTTGGCAAGATTAGTGCTCACTACCACTGGGATATACCAGTGTGCTGCTAACTGAGTCAACCAGAACATCCCATACCCAGAAGATTACAATTTGTTGACTTGAAAGTCTGGACTTCACATGTAAAACATTAAAACTGTAATTCTAAGTGGAGTGAGGACAGTCAGTAAACAAACACAGGTGAAGATGAACTGCATCTCTTCAGAAAGGTATGAAAGAAGTGAGAAAATGGAAACTTCTGGTTTTAGACAGCCCTGCTCAGCTCAGCTCAAGGCATAAAAGCAGCCCAAATAGCTCTAAAACTATAATTCTTACTCAGCAAGCATGAAGGCAGATCCTGCACAAGATGATGCATCAGAGACTTCAACAAGCATCTCTCCCCACCACTTGATTCCCAAACACAACCATGTCTTTTAGCTTACAGACATCCAGTGGCCTTCAAAGCTGTAGCAGCCAGGTGGAACCACTGCAGTGTCTACAGCTGCAAACTGAGCATGGGGGGGGAAAGGGTCTTGTTAACAAAACCTCTCAAATGCCTCTGGGGCCATTTTGGTCATTCATGAGAACGAAGAAAAAAAACTTATTTCCATCAATACTCCTCCTGAAAAGATGGGTCACTGATCCATTATGAACATAGCTCTCACCATATAAAGCACCAAAAAGTCAGAAACAAGGAAGAAAAAAAAAAACCAAACCAACCCCAAAAGTCCTTAAATTATGATTTACAAGTTTGTACACTATTTCCTAAGCAAAAAGTTGACCTTACTGCAAAGTTTATAGATGAAAACTCGACCAGTTACTTTTAAGGGGAATGTATATCTGGCTATAACTTAAAGGTAGAAAATATTCACTGTTCTATATACACATTTCAAACAGGAGACAGGTAAACTGAACAGTTGCCAATATCACTCCATATTAACTCCCTGGCCACTAAACTAGGCATCAGCAGCCAATTAGAAAGCTTGAGTTCTGTACTTTTTAAAAATGCAATTTCTCCTGTCCTGTTTAATTGTTTTTCTTTTAAAAATGTATTATAGTGCATAGCCTAAGTCAGACTTTCAAAGAGATACAGCGCCTTTCAATGCAGTTTTTGCAGCATTTAAAAGGGACTTTTCTCCCTTCAAATTAGATGTTCATTGAAAAATCTGAATTGAGTGCTGTACTGTAGTAAAAATATTTCAGTCACAGACTGATATAAATGTATACTGTGCAGTACTAAGATTGTTTGATGTCCATCTGCACATTTTACTTGGGTTCTTCGATCGTCCCCTTGCTGAGGTCTGTCATTTTGGGGTATTTCACTTTCTTCTGGTCCAGCTCATTCTGAGCCCACAGTAGTAGTTTCAGTAATTTTGCCAACTTGGGTGTTGACTCACGATTTTCATAGTCTAGAACAGCTTGATTAACCTCACTCCATACCTGGAAAAGAAATATTGGAGTTCAGTGATAGTTTTCATACAGTTAACACTGCTAATGTCACACGGACATCAAGAAGCTCACACCTAGGGAGCCAATTCCTCAGGACAAAGCTCCACAGACTATGAGCCTGGAGAAAACATGAGAGCCAAGTAGTTGAGCACATTTTGAACACATTAACACTGGTTTTTTAATCTTGCTGAAGAAATACTTCTGGTTTTACACACCACTAAGCATTTCAAAAGTATTTGGACATTATTTTCACAGCATAGGAACAAAAGACATCAGTTCCCTTTGAGGAAGGACTACCTTCTGCCGCTGCATCATGTTGAGCAAGTCTCCAAATGGTGATTCCTCGGGATTATCAAAGGCAAGTAGAGCCAGCGTGCGCTCCATTTCTGTCAGGCATTCCCTGCTCTCCTCCCCTTGCTCTGCTAATTGGGTCTGAGCAAATTCCAGAGCTGCCTCTGTCTCACGCTGCCGAATCAGTTCAATCAAGTGCTGTTGCTGCACACGAAAGACACAGCAATATTAGCCAAACAAATGAACAAATCTTCACTATTCCAAGGCTGTGAGATTCAGAAATTAGTGTGTAATTTGAGACAAACACTAACCCGTAATTTGACAGTTTGAGGTCAATTCTCAATGTGTCAGACAAGGAGCACTAACTTGGCTGCGAAAGCTACTGAAAAAGGGAATGTGGCACTTGTGAGTAACAGGATTTGAAAACATGAGTTACTAAAGGAACTGCCAGGAATTCAGACTAACAGCAGCTGGAAGTTGGGAACTCACAAGCCACTGTTGCTGTTATAAGTTTTCATGTCAATAATTGTATATGACAGCTCCTCACCATGCCACAAAGTTTGCCAATAATACCAAGAAATTGCATCCATGCTCAGTGAAACCTTCCAACGTGCTCTTAAAATCTTTACTTTCCACATTCTCAGCAACCTCTCAAACAAAGTCAGAGTTTGCCACCTGTCCTTACCTGCAAATGAAAGTAGAGATATCTGTTTGTATCTAGCAGCTCTGGGTGGAGGCTGTTTATCAATGCAATGGCTTCCTGGATCTGTCCTTTCAGTATCATCTCCCGAATTTTTATTCTTTCATCCAGAGTCTCTAAGTCAACACTGGGTTCAATTCCAGACTCCATCCGGAATTTCTCAGCTGCTTCTTTAAAGCCCTCTGAAAGAGAAACATTGTACCCATAAAATGTATTTTATGGAACACTTAAAAACTATCAGCTTAAATGAAAAAGATTTGAGTGTTCCTTGTGTGCTTTGGAGGTTGAAAGATTAATCTGAACTCCTGAAAAATTCTTCTCTCCTTAAGAAGGCATTTATCCAACAGGGATCTAAGCGTAAACACTTGATTCATTCTGAGCTCGTGTGTTCTCATTCTCCAAGGATGCACTTGTAGTCTGATACCTCTTGACTTGGGAGCCTGTTTTACACTTAAATACAGCACTACCTGCAAAATGGGATTGTTAAAACCACATGTTCAAACCTAGGGTGGTTTTCTTCACCCTCCAACCCCCAAATTGGTTCACACAGATCTGGCAGTTTTACTAAGAAAACAGTCAAGAAAAGTTAATTTTACTTTCTTGTCCTTTATAACAGCTAATTTTACACCCTAGGTCATGATCTCAGACACAAGACTGATTTACACCACCCACGAACATGCTCTTCCTTCAACCCAGAGGCTTAACCTACACCCCAACATAAACAGGGGTGTAGGTGGATACAAATGCCTCCACCCTAGCACAGCTTCCTGGGATGGCATGCAGCCTAATTGCTAGGGACAATTCCCAAGAGGTTTGGATTGTTCCAAGGATAAAGTCGGGCCCTGTGCTGAAAGGGTTAATATGCTGGGGTCACACTATCCTGACAACAGTGCCCTTCTAGAGTTTATTTACCCAGTTAAAACTTGCTTCTGGTAGTTGTTCTGTCCAGCTTTTAGAGTGTTATTTAACAACAGCAACTGAGCTTGAGCTCTGTTCCAACGGCACAAAAAAGGGCAGCACAGAAGCAGGTCATGTTTGTTTACAGCATTGCAGGAAACACTTTGTTTTCTCTATCTTTGAGCCGAAGAGTTCAGGTTTGTAAACACCACTTCTATTCCATAACTGCTCAGTCTGAATCTCTGTCAGTTTCCAGCTAAGACAACACCAGAGCAGTTGTACTTTGCTAAGAGAAGCCAACAGCAACCAGCAAGTCCTCAAAGCCCTAAATTTCACTCCATCCAGCACCATAATCTAGCCCAAACTGTCTGATGAAGGAAGTGACACACACTTAAAGAGCCTCCAAGCATGACCTGCCGTTCTTACCTGTGACAAGGTAGTTCATGATAAGGCGGTTCATGTCTGCTCTCTGGATATGTAAGTTATTAAGCTTTTCCATCCATTCATCTTTTGTGATTTCATCAGGTTTTTCTGCATAACTCATCCTGGACTCTAACTACAAGGAAAGAAAAGCATTTCATTTAACATGATGCAAGAAGAAATGAGTTTAATGTGTGTAAGAACTGTGTTCCTGCCATCTTTACAGCTTTTCCATGAGCTCTTTTAAATTAATAATCCTAAAGACCCTTTTATCTCAAACCACAGGTTTACATTTTTCTCCTCCTCGTTCCTGCACTTTCACATCTATTTGCCAAGCTCTAAAGCTGCTTTCAGCAATCTCAGAATAAAAAATGCAAATACCATCTCCTTGTACTTCAAATCCACTCCACATAAATCTTGCTTAGAATTGACACAGGACATTCAGTGTCACAGTGTGAAACAAGTGAATCAGAGTTTGACAGGAAGAATGTGACACACATTTAAAGCAAAGCTTATGGAAACAGTATTTGCTTTAAATTTTCACCCAAACTCGGGGCAGCTCCATATATTACACAGCTCCACAATTGTCCATGACATGAATTGTCTGTGATATGAACTGATGCCCAGTGTATCACTCCAAGACAGACACCAACTCAGCTTCGTTGCCCACAGGAGTTCTCCTCTCAATGCAACCCAAATGTTGTGTGCCACTATTCTCCTCCACCGTATTTTTTTCACATTCGTAGAGAAAGCACTTTGCAAAGCCGCATTTAATGCTTTCACCCTCCGAGTCACG
>NW_008681524.1:0-427 GCF_000695815.1 Acanthisitta chloris | reverse complement strand
GAGAAAAGATAGAGAAGGGGAAAGGGGATGGGGAGAAAGGATGGAGAAGGGGATGGGGAAAAGGGATGGGGAGAAAAGATAGAGAAGGGGAAAGGGGATGGGGAGAAAGGATGGAGAAGGGGATGGGGAAAAGGGATGGGGAGAAAAGATAGAGAAGGGGAAAGGGGATGGGGAGAAAGGATGGAGAAGGGGATGGGGAAAAGGGATGGGGAGAAAAGATAGAGAAGGGGAAAGGGGATGGGGAGAAAGGATGGAGAAGGGGATGGGGAAAAGGGATGGGGAGAAAAGATAGAGAAGGGGAAAGGGGGTGGGGGAGAAAGGATAAAGAAGGGGATGGGAGAAGGGATGGGAGAAGGGGATGGGGAGAAGAGATAGAGAAAGGGATGGGAGAGAAGGGATTAAGAAGGGGATGGGGGAAAAGGGATGG
>NW_008681523.1:0-6015 GCF_000695815.1 Acanthisitta chloris | reverse complement strand
CCATCCCCCCACGCGTGGGGCTGCCGTGGTCACGCTAAGCCAGTGACTCTTAATACACCACTCCGGCGTTATTAGTTCAGCTCCCAAGGCATTTCCCGCAGTAATTGCACTGATCTGCCAGGGATTATGCACTGCCACTGCAACGATGGATGATGTTTTAATTTGAGCAGGGCACCTCGGGGAGGGCAGGGCAGCACCGAGACCCTCGGGGACACAGAGCCCGGCTGGAGGTCCGCTTGGGGAGGGCTATTCCCAACTCCCAGCGATTCTGGCTGGCTGGGGCTCAGCTTGGGGAGGGCTATTCCCAACTCCCAGCGATTCTGGCTGGCTGGGGCTCAGCTTGGGGAGGGCTATTCCCAACTCCCAGCGATTCTGGCTGGCTGGGGCTCAGCTTGGGGAGGGCTATTCCCAACTCCCAGCGATTCTGGCTGGCTGGGGCTCAGCTTGGGGAGGGCTATTCCCAACTCCCAGCGATTCTGGCTGGCTGGGGCTCAGCTTGGGGAGGGCTATTCCCAACTCCCAGCGATTCTGGCTGGCTGGGGCTCAGCTTGGGGAGGGCTATTCCCACCTCCCAGATCACTGCTGGGGAGGGCAAATGACAACTCTGGGCTGTGTCTGTCGCCGCTGCCCCCGAGTCCTGCTCCCAGCCCCGTCCTGCCCAGAGGGAAACCCCTGGAACAGTGCTCGAGCTTCCTCCGTCCAAATCCAGCAGAGAAGCTCCCCCCTCACCGTTCCCTTTAAAAGTGACCCCCACACCGAGCTGTTCCTTCTGGTAAAGCAGCAATTAATCACGGCAAGTATGGGATAGATTTGTAATCAGCTCCCACCGCCCCCACTGCACAGCCCTGGGTGTTTTTCCTGCCCCCCCGACGTGGGGATGGGGCCAGCACAGCCCATTGATCCTGCCCGGTCGATGTTATTGAAACTCCCACGAGTGGCTTTAACTGCGTGTTGGATATTGCTGGCACATCAGTTTGATGGCGACGTGACTCGCGGGAAGGTTCGCAGGGAGGGCTGAGGGAAAGGGATTCATCCCAGAGGAGCTGCCTCATTCCCGGAGTTGTTCCCTGGGTGGGAGCTGCCCTGGGAGGGAGCGTGGAAGGTACAGCACAGCATGGGGAACGGGGTCTGGGGGGGAAAGGTTTCCCTTGGTCAAATTTCCTTGGTGGCGGGGAAAGGGGTTGGAGGGACAAAATGGTTCAGAGGGAAAAAAGGAGAGGAGGAGGA
The DNA here is from genome assembly GCF_000695815.1 of Acanthisitta chloris. Lineage (NCBI taxonomy): Eukaryota > Metazoa > Chordata > Aves > Passeriformes > Acanthisittidae > Acanthisitta > Acanthisitta chloris. The sequence goes on along the minus strand of NW_008681523.1, from coordinate 4,788 downwards.
GGGAAAAAAAGAAGAAAAAAAGGAAAAATAAAAGAGACAAAGACGAGAAATGAGAAAAGAGAAAGGGAAGAGGAAAAGGGAGAAAAGAAGGAAAAGGAAATTAAAACGAAAAAAAAAGGAAAAGGAGATAAAGAAGAAAAAAGAGAAAATGAGAAAAAAATAAAAATAAAGAGGAAATGGAAAATAAGGGAAAACTGAAATGAAAAAAGAAAAGATAAAAAGAAATAAGACAAAAGAAAAAATAAGAAAATAGATAAAAGGAAAGATAAAGAAATACAAGGAAAAAAGGAAAAGCAAAAGATAAATATAGGAAAAAGGGAGAAGAAAGAAAGAAGAGGAAGAAGGAAAAAGAAAAGGGAAAAAAAAGAAAAAGAAAAAGAAAAAGAAAAAGAAAAAGAAAAAGAAAAAGAAAAAGAAAAAGAAAAAGAAAAAGGAAAAGGAAAAGAAAAAGGAAAAGAAAAAGAAGCTGAAAGGAAAGGGGAAAAGGGAATGGGAAAGAAAAAAAATAAAAAGGGAAAAAGGAAAGGAGGCAAAGAAGGACAAAGGGAGGGAGAGGAGGGAGCGCAGAGCCCCGCGGGGTGTCTCCCGTGTCTGTCCCTCTCTCCCTTCTGCCCCTTCGCTCCCGTTCCTGCAGAGCAGGAGACACCGAGGGAGGTGACAGTGACTGTCGGGGAGCTGTGACCTCCCACCAGCAGCACCTCCCGTGCACCCAGACTGGGGCACCTGTGGCACCGGGAGAGGAGTGGCTGGAATGACTCCAGCACCCGGAGAGCGAACAGACACCCCGAAAACGCTCTGGGGCAGGAGGCCAAGGGGCACTGAGACCCTCAGTTCTGCAAAACGGCCCCCAAGGTCCCTTTTCCAGGGGAGTGACAGTGCTGTGACAGCTACCAGGGCTGAAGGGCCCTGCTCACCCCCAGCACCCACCAAAACGAAACTGCTGTGCCAAAATAACAGCAAATAAATGACTTGGGGTTTTCTGGAGGTGCTGAAGGCAGGGGAATGGCTGGGAATCACCACATCGGGGTGAAAAAGGCTGTGTCAGGTTTGGGGAGATGCTTTCAGATTCTCCCAGAAACACAAGCTGGTGTGAAATCAGCTTTCCTTGAATAAATGTCCTGATTTGGCTGATTTATTTTTCAACTCCTTTTTTTTTTTTTCTGGCTGCCCGTGTATGTGGCAGTGGGTAAATGGCTTTGGGGGGCTCAGCAGGAGCTTCCCATACAGGAGATCCCCTGAGAATATCAGGGTAGCTGTTCACTGCCTTCCACAGGACAACTGTCATCAAAATCCTGAAGTTTGGCCCCAAAAAAGAGAATTAACATCAGGTATGGATGCAAGGATTCATTACCAAACCCTTGGGGTGACTCCAGAGCCTCACAGTGCCACCATCCCACCCTCCCTCCTCCTCCTCACCCAGCTGGGAGGAAGAGCCTCCCATTCCCTGGAGCTTTGGAATCACAGCCCACTACAGCATCAGGTGTCACATCTGAGCCAAACTGAGCCAGATGCTGATCCACCCACGGAGCAAAACCCAGCGGAGATCTATCCCCCATTGCCAGGCCCAGGGCAAACAGGGACCCTTGGAAGACGGGAGAAAACACAGCGCAGAGCCAGAGCCCTGGAGAGCTGGCGAAGGATGGGATGCTGCTGCCTCTGGCTCCCTGGCCCTGCGGCAGGGTCTCCGATCTCCGTGTGGGAGCAGCTTTCCCAGCGGCAGAGTGGAGCCGTTGATATCTCTGTCAGCCCCTGATGCTATCACCCGTCAGCAGCTCCCAATGCATTTGCAATTTTATCCCTAATGGAGAGAGTTTGCTCATTACCTGCTCTTTATCAGCCAGGAGTAGCGTGACTCCCACAAAGGGGCATCGCTCTCCAGAGCTCATCTGCCAGCTGAAAGGTTCCACGGCATCACGGAGTTCCTCGGGCTCAATAACCCAGTGCAGCTGCCCTCACACACTGCCAAAGCACCATCACCCCATCCTTCCCACGGGGGAACTGAGGCACAGGGGGATTTGTGGGTGCTCAGCCTGTCAGCCCATGGCCACGTCACAGCTGTGTCCCTCAGCCATGTGGTGGCACTTGGTGTGGGGAGGGATGATGAGGCTTTGGGACAGTTCTGAGGCCAAAGCCAACCTTGCTGTGGCTCTTGGCTTTCCCAGACTGTGCTCTCCCCGTGCTGAGCACTGCTGGAGGGGCTCCTTGGGGACCTTTAGGGGCTTTGGCATGAGGTATTTCCTCTAATTTTGGTCCTTGACAGCCAAACCTGATGCACTGGGTTCAAGGCTGTGCCCTGCAGAGTGGGGCCACACACCAAGCCCTCTCAGCATGCCCCAGCCCTGCCAGCCCCCAATATTTGAGGCTCCCTGGGTTCATCCAATCTCAGATCTTCTCCAGTCTGGGTGACCAGCAGTCCCTGCTCCCCTTGTTGCCTCCCCACACTGAGCCCTGAGCTCAGTCTTCTCCATGCCCCAACTTTACTCCTGTGAAACACCTTGAACCCCATCTTCTCCACCCATTAAACACCTTGAACCCACTGAATCCCTTTTAAATGATTTCTGGACCTCCTCCCCTTGCACTGCAGAAACCACTAGTGCTTACAGCATCACTGCAGGTCCTCAATGGAATACACACATATGTTAAGATCGAGTCATTAAGGTGATTCTAGAAATCCTACCCATACAAACATGTCTCAGTTTTAATACTGGCTCTTTATTTTTTGAATGTCCTGGTCTCTCCTTTCAGCTCCAGAGAATCCACATTGCCATTTTGTTTCCCTATTTTTTAGCAACCCCAAATGTTCAAAACACCCATTTCCCTGTCCAACCCTGTCTTGCTTTGCATCCTGCTGGAGATGCTCTGTATCATTTGAGGTATGAACCATGGTATTTCCATTAAATCAGCAGACTCCTGCTGCTCCAGGGTCACAGTCCTGCACAGAGCCAGGAACAAATGCACTCAGCTGCCAAAACCTGCTGCCAGCCCCTCGCTGCCCCAGCACATCCCTGCTCTGCTGCACCCACACAGCATTGCTTTTGGCAGAGGATGGATGGGCTGGAGAGGACAATTTTTGGCTCCAGCTTCCCTTTTTGGCCACTTTCCAAAGCCAAGGGTTGGCCCCAAACCTCTGTGCTGCTCGTGGTGCTGTGCAGGAGTAAGACAATGGCCAAGAGCACATCCCGGGTTAATCGGACACATTCATCTTGTGTTGATGGGACACATCCCAGGTTGATGAGACTTATTCTGAGTTGACTGAAGACTCAGCTTCATGCTAAGCCATGGGAATTTGGGCATCCCAACTCAGCTCCAAAAAGGAGCTGGGACAGAGCCACATGGGTCCGTGGGTGTGGGGTGAGATTAAAGCTGTCTCATACCTTGGTCCCTACTTGGGGTGCCAGGCTCCCTCTGCCTGAGCCTCTCCAAGAGCCCTCAGGGAATCAGACAGCATGGGGGAAAACTCTTCCCCAACAGCCAACAAGGTGCTAGGGCTGGGGGTGACGGGTCCAGCTTCTGCCACAGGCAGGGAGGCAACAAATCCCGCGGGAAACGCAGCCCATCCTAAGGCAGCAGCACCCCAACCTGCACCCCACACTCTGGAGCAGGAGGACAGGTTGGGCCAAACTGCCAAGCCCCAGTGCTTCCAAGCCAGGCTCTGATGGGGCTTGTTTTAATTTTCCTCTGATTTTCGTGTTGGTGTTACCGTCAGACCTCACACCCTGCTCTGAGTCCTGCAGCGGCACCAGGAGCTCTGTGTGCCCAGGAGGATTCTGCTGGGATTCTGGGCACCTCTACACCCAGGTGATGCCCAGGACAGGGTGAGATGTTCCCAGGGCAGGAAAACAGGCACTGAGCCCTGCCTCTGATTTTCTCCTGCCTTCACCATCCCTCTGCGTTTTTGGCACCAAGGATCTGGGCACCAAACCTAGTGATGGGAGCACAGAGCTTCCCCCACGGCCACTCTGGGGGGCACAGCTGCCCTGCCAGAGCCACAGGCTTCTGGCCCTGCAGATGCCTCTGAGCAGAATAAGAAAATATTGGATTTGTTTTCTGAAGGGAAAAAAAAATAAAAAAAATCCAATATGCTGTCTGCAATCCCAGACTCCTGCCTGGTTATGGCAGGAAAATGCTGTAAATCTCCCCTTTCCCCACCAGCTGGGGAAGAAAAGCCCATTTTCTTTTACTATTCTTATTTTTCTTATGGTTTAATCCTCATCCCTTTGCAGGCAGCTCTGCAGTCTCTTTGTTGACCAGGGCTTAAACCTGCTCTCCCGGCTCCCCCGACCCCGGGAAGTCGCCTCGCACACCCTTCCCAGCAGCTCCCAGGCAGCGGCAATGAGATTTTAATAGATGTATTTTCAAATTAGTTCTGGGCCTTTCAAGACTTATCAGTTAAATGAGGTTTTTCAAATTGATTCAAAGGTCACTCTGAGAGTTTTCTCTTCTCTGTTATCTCTCCCTTATGGTTTCAGTGGCGATTGACAGGACAAGGAAAAAAAATATCACCCCCATGTTGTACACCCAGAAAAAGATAAACCCAACAAAAACCCACCCAAAATGTGAACCCCCAAAAAAGAGGCAGCAAGCAAAGCGCCGGGACTGACCGCGGGTTTGGGGGGCTCTCCCGGGCAGGCCATGAGCAGAGAGCGATCTGGGGGGCAGCGCTCGGGAGAGCAGAACCGCACGGACACGGGTGGATTGCACCCCGCACCCCGCGGAGAGGGGAGGTTATTTCCTCCTGGGGGGTGAGGGGAGGAACCCCAATTAATGTTTAACCGGCGGGAGGTTTAT
>NW_008681522.1:16979-17288 GCF_000695815.1 Acanthisitta chloris | reverse complement strand
GCTGCTGGCCACGCTGGTCAACTTCGCCCAGCGGCACCAGTTACCCGTGGACATCAACGCCCGCACCAGCGGTGGGCACACCGCGCTGCACATCACGGCCACGCGGAGGTGGTCAAGCTGCTCGTGGGAGCCTACGACGCCGATGTGGACATCCGAGACTACAGCGGGCGCAAAGCCGCGCAGTACCTGCACCGGGGAACCTCCGGGGACATGCGGAGCCTCGTGGGGGCCCTGGACGAGGAGGAGGAGGAGGAGGAAGGGAATTCGGGCAATGGGAGCGGGCGCTGGAGGGTCTCAAAGGGGGTGCAC
>NW_008681522.1:0-16947 GCF_000695815.1 Acanthisitta chloris | reverse complement strand
CCACCATCACGGCGCTGGGGAGGACGGGGAGGGCACCGACGGGGCAGCGGTGCAGGGCAAGGGCAAGGAGATGACCAGGAAAGCCTCCGGCAGTGGACGGATGAAGCCTCGGCTTAATAAGATCCGCTTCAGGACTCAGATCATCCACAACACACCCTCTTTCCGTGGGGACACCGAGGAGGAAGAACACGAGGAGAAATCCCTGAAAGCATCCTTCAAGCTCAGGCCCAAGTCCAACGTGTTTGGATAAGGCCGGGGCGGGAGGTCTGGGAGGTGGGTGCAAGGACCAAAGTGCCCTCAGGTGTAGCACAGAAGGCGAGGCAGGTACGAGTGGGTGCTCATCTACACTCATGGGCTCTGGCCAGATGGGTCCAAAGGATCTTGCTTCAACTCTCAGTTCGGTGGGGCCTGTGAGTCCAGGGCTCTGGGAGCTTACAAATCCCAAGAGCAGCTGCTTTGGCTGTGCCCTGAGTGCTGAAGTGAGAGGCAGTGGGTGGGTTGAGAAGCACTGGGGTGTTTAAAAGCTGTGCTCCTTTCTCTCGAAAAGCAAGCTCCAGTGTGGGAAACCTGTGTTAGTGCATCTACTAGGGTTAGCGAGTCGAGTGGGAGAAAGGAAAGTGCAAATGCTTTACTCTTATATCATCAAGTGGTACTATAAACTACTAGCAGACAACTTGCAGTGTCGGAAGGACACCTCAGTAATATGCAAGTATACCTTAAGTTTCTCTTTCTCAGCAATACCACCTGGCACAGTGTGGAGTTGGGTACCCAAAGTGAGACGGTAGAGAATGATTCCCTGTCAGAATCCAAGCTTCAATCCATCAAAGACTTCAGCCTGTGTTGACTTTATGCATTGAAAATTGCCTGATTTGACATCATGAATATATTTCTCTTTAAACCACTGCGCTGCAAACAATGAATAAAGTTAACCATGTGCAGAAGTCTCTGCTGTCTGAGGTACTACTGAGCTTGCTTATCGCTGTTGGAATACTAATACGAGATGATAGAAGCAAAGAGGTTTTTATATATTTGACATCTTATGTTTTGTCTTAGGCAAAGCAACTTTATTTTACTCACTGTGAATTCTCAAGTGCCAGACCTAGCGCAGTTCCTCTTATTGAGTCTGGTCAATTCTTGTTAGTGTTCTCTGTGTTACTGCATTTAAAACCAGAACATTGTGTTGTCTGTGTAACCCGTGAAAGTCGTTGTCTTTTAGAGTGAAAGAGCACAGACACCATTGCATGAAACCTTCAGGAAACTCTAATATGCTCCTGTAATGTAATAGCTCCACGTCTGTGTTCACTAGTAACTCGTGTGCCAATCCCTTCAACTGACTCTGTGCAGAAATGGAGAAAGAGATAAAACACAGGAGGAGACAAAAAGGAAGGTGTGTGAATTCACACACGGGAGAAAACTAGAGCTCTGCAACTCTATCCCTGTTTTAAGTGAAGCAGCATAATGACATACTCTAGCTAAGTGATGGCAATGGTGTTTGAGTTCTTTTAAACCTGTGTTTCTAGAGAAGTGATAGCCAAAGCTTTCAACTGTTGTTTAACAACCTAGGAAGTCTTAATCTGATCGATGAGCCTATCCGTCTGCTAAAGCTTTCGGGAACCTTGAATCTTGTTTCTCTGCTTTAAAGGTAGCAATCCCAGTGAAACCTAGGAGGAAGACTTGTATCCATATTCAGCTTTCCTTAAGACTTGAGGTACTGAGCTGATCCTGTAGCCTGAATGCTGCCCACGGTAGCAGCTCCTCTGTATTTAGATGTTAAGGTGTGGCCAGTTTCAATGCCAACATCTCTCCAAGCATGTTTGGAGTTGGCTTCTTTAGAGTGTGTGTCTGGACGGGAGCTAACCAAGAGTAGATAGGCTTTGACATGTTGAAATCCAAATTTGAGACACTGATTACATGCCTGCCACGAGCTGTAGAACATCTCACAGGGAACCTGCTGCTGGGAGTTGAGCACTTGGAAGGTAATAGCTGTCTTGGGGCTACTGCTGGTGGCTAACAGTTCTTGTAGCCACAGGGGAAGAAAGTGCTACTGATTCATTGGCTTCAGGCTTCCCATACAGATAAATGATCTGCACTTTGTGTCAAAACCTAATAAATGCATTGGCATGCAAGTGACACTTCACTATTTCTGGGAGAAGTTACATTACATAACTGCTGGTCATGACTTTTGTGCAAGAAAAAGAATGGAAATGGTACAGAGGTTCAGCTTTAGTTTACAATTTATAAGCTATATTGTTAGAGATTTCACGTGCCTTCATTTTGGGTTGGTTGCCACAAATGTAGGGGGTAAAAATCAGTCTTGCAAAGCACTTTGTCTTTACATCTGTGGGGCAGGACCAGAACTTTTCCCTCAGCCCTTCCCTCTGAAGACACTTGTACAACAGTGGGGTGGGAATAGTTATGCAGATTACAGTGTAGAGCTAATTCTATTGTAACAGAAAAGAGAATTAAATGCCCAAGGCTTACACTTTCTTCTCTCTGGAAGGCAAACAGCTTTTTAGACTTCTGTAGAAAGGAAGTTTTCTGACTGAACACTTGCAACCTGAGTCCCCTTCAGCGTGGCCACATTGCATTGTACACACTGCAACCACCAATGTCCAAACCTTGTTAAAGTAACTTTCTGCATTGAGAGTTTGTAGTTCTTTTACTACAAGCAGTTGGGTAAAGTGTTTCTCTCTCCACATGCAAAGAATTGCACAAAAGTACTGAGACTTAGCTAGCTATTGGGTTCTGGGGAAATAACTTGAGGGTTTTGACTATAGCACACCTTGGTTTTTAGGAGGCTAACTGGAACATAATCTCATGTAGTACGGTAGAACTTTGATAACTTGAAAAATAAGAAGTAGAGGCCTGATTTGTAACTCATTCTTTGAAGTATCAAAGTGAAATTGTTGGCCCACTGGTGCTGTTTAGCTGCCAATTAATGAAATTTCACCACAAGGGTCCAAAGGTCTTTGCAAGGTTTGGAGCAAACATCTCTTTTGGTGTTTGAGGTACGTTGAGGGATGGCTAGAAAACCACCCGTGTCTGTCTGCGCTATGGGACTAAAGCACTTTGATTTCACATTATGACTTGTCACATTCCACAATGTTACTTTTTATAACATGAGCTAAAATTTAATGTGTTTTTTTTGTTGTTGAGATAGGAAGGACTTGATGCCCTGTGTCAGGATATTTACAGTCTAAAGGTACTCCGGAGTCAAATATTTTGGATACATTGCCAAGAAAGATGTGAATAGGAAATAAAGTTGTGTGGTACAGAAAACTGGAGCACTTACTGGTATCTTTTTAATGGTATGCCTGAAGTTCCTGGATGTGTTTGTTGACTTTTTGTGGTGGTGTGTGTAAGGCAGCAAGACTGTAATAGAAACATTTGGTATCTTTTGCTGTACCTTATGTTTGAAAAAGCTGAGAGGCCTGGAAGCCTGTTGGTTTTTATTAATACACTTTATATGGGAGTCTTTCTGGATGGTTACGAGTTGAGAATCTGTAAGATTTAGTTTTACTAAATAAAAAGAGCCCATGAATTGTTGATGCTTGAATCAGCCTCTGTTTGCTACATGCTGAGGTGCATATTGGCTGTTAAAACTGTATACTGTTTTGTGTTGGGGGTTTTTTTGTCATCAAGGTATCTGATACCATCTAACACTCAAGAAGTAAGACAGAAAAAATCGTGTTGTTTGCAAGGCAGTAAATTTTTATTTGGCAGTTACTCTCTAATAACTCATGTCAAAGTAAATGAAGACACAACAACTTTTTTTTTTTTAATGTAAGTATGTCTAAATAAGGGCCTGGGAGAGTGGCATTGCTTCACTTAAAATAGCATCCTGACCTTACTTCTGTGCAGCTTAATATCTCTGAGTCTGGAAAGAATAATACTAGTTTTGGTCACTGCATAAAGGTCAATGCCTAATTAAAAGAGGTTTAGGATTAAGGTATTTTGTAATGTGTCTTAACTACAGCTGGTGACTCCTCTAAAGGGAAGTTTCATTGCCAAGTTACACTGTGGGATTTGGGTCTATCTAACAATTCTTTGAGGCTGTTACGTTACCAAAAGATAGATTAGAACTAGTAACCTCGTGCAGCCAATAGCTCCTCTGACAGACATCCAGACTTGTGCTTAGGCTGAGAGAGAGGTCTGGGCTGGTACCATGCTGGTGGATCAGGATGCATGCAGCTCCAAAGCAATCAACCCTACTCAGGAGGATGGGGATGTGTATGAGAGAAGAAGGGATGGGGAAGTGTTCTTGGGAACTTAGAGGAGAGTGGATGCATGCAGGAAGCAGCTGAGGTTTTAGTGCAGGTGGAGAACTCAGTAGGAGAAAGTCTACATGAGCTCTGCTGATCCTGTGATGACTTGTTTGTATCTAAACATAGATCCCTTCTCCTACAGACTAATAGCTGAGATGACTTGCTGAGAGCTCTCATGTTAATGTCTGCTGCTATGCATTTTAGTTGGTCCTCTTACCATCATTTCTTAGTGTGACTAGTACTGTTTGCAAAAGCACAAACAGCTCTTGTGTTGAGTGAAGCTGCAGCTGTTGCAGGGAAGTTCTGGTACCTCAGAATTCTCACTTCAGGAGAAGCTTTTCAGCATTGCATTGCTGACTTATTTTTCCATGAGCTAAAAAAGAGAGCTAAGGGGATTACAGTCCTGACTTAATACACCTGGAGTTACATCAAATGCAGCTGAAGCTGAGGGCAATAGATTAAACTTCAGAGATTTCATCCAGAAAAAAAAAAGTCATTTATGGTCATGCACTTTGTTTTCTTGTTGGCATTAAAGAAGAAAAAGAAGAGGTGCACACTTTGATTTTTTCATGTCCTCAACCAAGTGTGGAGGAAAGGAAGAAGTCTGAGATTAATATTAGGGTTTGGGAGAGGGACAAGCTTTTCAGTGTGTGTTAAACTGTGAACAGTTTGACAGAAAAAAAAAAAAGGAATATATTCTTATGAATTTCCAATTTTGTTATATTGAAACATCATTTTGCACCTGTTCCAGAATTTATCTTCTCTGGTTTCTCAGTTTAGCCAAAATGAGTACTGATGTGCCCTAACACACATATATTGGAATAACACACATATATTGTAATAACACCCATTGGAAAAACTGATCCAACCCACCAGGTTCTGCCTGTTTTGTGTTACAGGTGAGGTATTTCATCTGCTGTGGGAAAACTTGAAGAAACCATATTCTGAGATTTTTTCCCAAGGAATTAAGCTGCTAGTGGCATGTGAAAGAGTTGCTTTTAGAGCAGGTAATGCTCAGGTCAAGGTGCAAACACATTTTGTGTTCTTTCAGCTAGATGAGTCATGCCAAATGAGCCACTGGGCTGTATTTAGGTGCACATACCTTTCTGTATGGACAGCAGTAAATGTCTCCTCCCACAGATGACTGGGGAGCAGGAGAAGAAGCTAGCAAGTCATATTAATCTCTTTTAACATGCCTTTATTTCCTTAAGAGGCATTTGGCAAAGCTGTGGTAGAGCTGTCCAGGGGTGATGGAAGTGAACAGATCCGTGTCCATGTTTGGCTCTGCTTCACAGGTAAATGATTGAAGCTACTGCTGTCAGTCTGAAGCAGGCAGCCTTGCATCAATCCCTGTCCATGGAGAGAGGCTTTGTAAACATAATCTCAAATGCAAATGATAGAAAGTACCAGAAAACATGTTTATGACACTAAGGACATCTGTATTTGCGATTTCTGTCCCTTGCTACCTATGGCATAGGATATATCTTACAGAAATGACTCTCTGACAATATGGGAGAATCTAATTCAAGGAATGCAGCTGGTTCTGCTGCCTCTCACAGCAGGACTGTTAGCTCCCAACCTCACATGTGGCTTCTGCCTCTTGAAATGTCCCTTTCTGTTGCAGCTGGGCTGGCTGGAGCAGTCTGGGGGGGTCATAGCTGCCACCCCTGCAGTCTGCAGCTGCACACTGTGGGCTCTAGCACTGGTAAATCTGAAGCCTTTTGAAGCTGCTGGCAGTTCATCCCCTGATGGAGATGGAAGCAGAGGTCATAGAATCAACCAGGTTGGAAGAGACCTCAAAGAGCATCGAGTCCAACCCTACTGTGGTTACCAGAACATGGCACTAAGTGCCACATCCAGTCTCATCCTGAAAACCTCCAGGGATGGTGAATCCATCACCTCCCTGGGCAGCCCATTCCAATGCCTGATCACACTCTCTGTAAAAAATCTCTTCCTAATATCCAACCTAAACCTCCCCTGGCAGAGCTTGAGTCTGTGCCCTCTTGTCCTGCTGCTGGTTGCCTGGGAGAAGAGACCAACCCCCACCTGACTCCAACCTCCTGTCAGGGAGTTGTAGAGGGTCATAAGGTCTCCCCTGAGATACTACATCATTTCCTCTGCCTGTGACATTTATACAGGTATTAGGCTTTTGCATGTGAGTAAATGGCATCAGCTGAACTGTGGATGAAAACTGGAGTGCTGAGAAGAACTTTACAGTTAAATGATGCCATGAACTGAACTGTGGATGAAAACTGGAGTGCTGAGAACACTTTTACAGTTAAATGATGCCAAGTGCCTCATATAGCAGATGTAGCTAATTAAGAGTCTGTTATTAATCTTTGGCCACTGACAGAAATCTGTTGGATCAACACTGAGCAGCTGCTGCAAGAAACTACTGCAGATGTTGCTGCAAAATTGTCCTATCTGTCCTTAAGATACATCATTTTTCTGAAGATATATCACTAAGGATGTTTTTTACTTGCACAGGAGTTGCCAAATGAATTAGGCACATCGTGGGTAATAGCTTGCAGTAATTTATCCCCAGAAGTGTCTTTTAAGGGCTGTCACTGGCAGCTGGCAGCATGATAGGGACTTAGAGGTTCCAGCAGAGTGTCAGGCTGATGGTTGGACTCAGTGATCTTAAGAGGTCTCCTCCAACCTTGATGGTTCTATGATTCTATGGTAGGAAGTATTAGGCTTTTGGTTTTTAACCTGAAATTTTCTCACCTTTTAAATCCTGCTTCAAGTTGCTGCAGTAATCTCAACTTCCTCTTAGCCCAAGTTTTGTTTCCTGCCTAACTAAAGTGCTGGGCAGTTCTTGAACTTGTGTATGCAAGAGAAATGTGTTAGTGACCTTTATTCAGTGCTTACATTTGTGGGGCTTAAACAAGATGAGAAACTAAAATTTTTTCCTGATCTGGAGTAAATTTATCTGAAGCAATGTTTGCAAACAGGCAAGTAGAGATAAACAGAGGCTTCTGCTGCATGTGCTGAGGGGCTGTGCTTTTCCTTTCTAACATACTGCCAGGGTTGGAGAGAGGTGGGGGATGTGTGTCCTGCCATGGCTGCAGGGAGAGGACTAGAGGGAACGGCCTTGAGCTGAGCCAGGGCAGAGTCAGATTGGATGTGAGGAGAAATGTTTTCCCTGAGAGGGTGTTGAGGCACTGGGATATTGCCCAGGGAGGTGGTGGAGTCACCATCCCTGGAAGTGTTGAAGAGGCATCTGGATCTGGCACTGGAGGATCTGGTTTAGGGTTTAGGGGTTCCAGCAGTGACAGGTCAATGGTTGGACTCAATGATCTTAGAGGTCTCTTCCAACCTTGCTGGTTCTATGATTCTCTATCAGTTGTACTGAGCAGTGATTGTTATTTTTTACATCGTTGCAAAGTTTAATTTTTAACCTCACAGAACAGATAACAAATCAGAGAATTCTAAATTAAAGTGGAAATCCTTCTAGACTGGGACCATGGGTGAAAACAAAACAACCAGTTTTCCACCAGGCAGCAAAGACCTGCTTTAAAGTCTGGTCAAAGTGCAGAGCTCTCCAGAGCACAGTGCTGTGCATCTTCATTCATCCTTTCTGCACCTACCCCCTTCTTTCCTAGCTACTTCACACACACACAGACTTTCTTTTCCTCTTTTTTTTTAGTATCTTGAATTGCATAAACATTGATTAACAGCTCTACAGAGCTCAGAAAATGGGGACGCTTCAAATAAAGAGATCTCTTTATTAATGGAAAAACTAAACATAAGCTTTCCTTTTCTACTTTAAACCTCAGGAGTGGGAAGAATAAAAATCATGTTCATAAAAAAGGTCTCCATATATAGCATTTTAATTATAATGCAGACAAGAAAACTTGAAGTTGGTAGGCAAATGTAGAAAAGGCCACGGTTTCTCCTCCATGATTCCAGTGTTGGGTACCTTAAAGGCAACACCGTGAATAAAGGAGGCCACGAAGTTGATCAGAGGCCTGGAGCATCTCCCCTATGAGGACAGGCTGAATGAGTTGGGGCTGTTCAGGCTGGAGAAGAGAAGGTTGTGTGGAGACCTCAGAGCACCTTCCAGGAGCTGAAGGGGCTCCAGGGAAGCTGCAGAGGGACTCTGTGTTAGGAGCTGCAGGGACAGGACAAGAGGTAATGGGTTCAAACTGAAGGAGGAAAAGTCTAGGTTGGATGTGAGGAAAACGTTTTTTTACCCTAAGGGTAGTGAGACACTGTCCCAGGTTGCCCAGGGAGGCTGTGGCTGCCCCAACCCTGGCAGTGTTCACAGCCAGGTTGGATGAAGCCTTGAGTAACCTGCTCTGGTGGGAGGTGTCCCTGCCCAGGGCAGGGGGTTGGGACTAGATGATCTCTAAGGTCCATTCCAACCCCTAAAATTTTATGATTCTATGATTACCCTACCCATACAGAGCATCTGTAGACTCTCCTTGGACAGTACTAAATTGCGTCCAATCCATGTATAAGAATGGGAAATACTGCTGTAATACACCCCAAAAATTATAAGCCTGAGGAAATCGGAGGCACACAAATGCTGTATGAGTTGTCCAAGTTAGCACAGGAAGGCTGTGAATAAGCAGGAAGTACTGTACCCCCTTTCCACCAAATTCTCATTAGATATTCAACCCTTCAATCTTACGGAATTTATGGGGGATTCAAATATTTGCTAATTTGCTAAGTTTTTGACTAACATCTTTAAATAGTCACAGTTTCTTCACTCCCACTAATGACAACTTTGCTTTTGCTGCTTATCTCCCTTTTCTTTCCCTCCACCCTATGGCTTGCAGTGACAATGTGGCAATTCATGAATGAGTGGGTGACACGAAAATGTCACAGTGAATCGTCTCTGGTATTGATGTAAAGGGTCTATTTATATTTGCTGGCTAAATGCTGCATCTAACAGAAGACATTTCCTAGTTCTGTTGTTAAAATAATTGTTTCTTTAATGACATAGTGATGTTATAGCTGATTGTGCACAGGAGCAGAAAAGACAGCTGATGGAATTATGGTGCAAATTACAAATTGCAGTCTGGCAGGCAGATAATAATAAAATGTTAGGGTTATTTTTTCTGAGAATTGCTCTGTATTACACTAATTTATGTACATTGCTTCTACTTCTCTCCAGAGCTATGATTAACTAGGACTTCCTGATGTTTAACTGCATCAGGTTCAGTAAGGCTCAGTGCTGCTCCTGCAGTTGAGACAAAATGACCCCATGGGGGATATTCAGATGAGATGTTAGGACAAATGTTTCCCCTGTGAGGGTGTTGAGGCACTGGGATATTGCCCAGGGAGGTGGTGGAGTCACCATCCCTGGAGGTGTTGAAGAGGTGTCTGGATCTGACACTGGAGGATCTGGTTTAGGGTTTAGTGGTTCCAGCAGTGACAGGTTAATGGTTGGACTGGATGATCTTAGAGGTTTCCTCCAACCTTGAGGGTTCTATGATCTGCACTCGACCCTGAGGCAGAACTAAATTTGCCAAGCACTAAAGTCCTCAGCCAGACCAGAATTTGTTCCAAAGGAAGTGACAGCTTAACTTTCAGTTGGTTTTGCAGACTAAAGGGCCTCATCCTGCACCCAGTTGGTCAGTCCTGTGTAAGAGGCTGTGGGTGCATCTATCTGGGTGTAGGATGGGAATGGAACAGGGGAAGTTTAGGTGTGATATTAGAAAAAATTGTTTTCCTGTGAGGGTGGTGAGACACTGGCCCAGGTTGCCCAGGGAGGCTGTGGCTGCCCCAGCCCTGGCAGTGTTCACAGCCAGGTTGGATGAAGCCTTGAGCAACCTGGTGTGGTGGGAGGTGTCCCTGCCCAGGGCAGGGGTTGGGACTGGATGATCTGTAAGGTCCACTCCAACCCTTAAATTCTGTGATTCTGTGATTCTTTGATCATTGCCTTTCCTATGGAAGCCCAGGTGGACCTGCATGGGTATGACATCAAACCACAGCATAGGGTCAAGAATTGTGCAATAATGTACCTCCAGGTGCTGGTTTGCTACTTCAGAACTTTGCTGTTGGCCAAAACATCAGACTTTCTTCTTGAGTACTTTTGGTGTTTCCAAAACAAGGTAACACTTTCTACCCTGGAGTGGCAGTTCTTAAGCTTTGAGGCATGGAGTGTTTTGTGGTAGTCCATGGAGAGGCAGGAGGTTACTCACACAATGGTACAAGACTTGTCCATGAATGTGGCTCTTTTGATGTTAATCATCAGAACATAATGAAAGAAATAAAAGTTGAATGGAATAATTTCTTGAAGGTATTCTGTAACCCATGGGCTAACAACTGGTCTGCAATGCCACTGTTTTCTGTGGCGTGGTTTGTGGTGTGCAAATCATGGAGAATTCTGTCTGTCTATTGAGTAATTACCATAACAATTTATGTTGGCTTGAAAGTACTTCTCCTCAGAAAGTCTTTGTTCCCTCCTTTGACTTTAGAAAGATCAAAAATAGTGACTGACATAGTAATTTAACTATTTGATGACTACATCAGTCCTGTAGATCTTGCTCAGTCAAGACACTTATATTGCTACTGACAAAGTATGAGTTGGCAGACATACATCTGCACCACATTTATTCCTGCACTTGACATTAAGAAAGTATAGTTAAGTTACATAGAACCATGAAGGTTGGAGGAGACCTCTAAGATCATCAAGTCCAGCCATTAACCTGTCACTGCTGGAACCCCTAAACCCTAAACCAGATCCTCCAGTGTCAGATCCAGATACCTCTTCAACACCTCCAGGGATGGTGACTCCACCACCTCCCTGGGCAATATCCCAGTGCCTCAACACCCTCACAGGGAAAACACTTCTCCTAACATCCAATCTGAATCTGAACAAGGATTTTATGGAAGAACCTTTTGACTTGGACAGTGAGGAATATTTAGAAAGCAAAAGCCCCAAAGGGACCTGGTTATTTCTCTTTTCCTTGGAAGGTGTTGAAAAGATAACAGATGAGGCTATGGAGTCTGTTGTTTGGGACAGGGCAACAGGGCCACGGATCTTGTGTGCCCAGCTGAACTAAGGTAATTTCCTATATAATTCTGCAGGAATTCTCATTGGAACTCTTTTGAAGTCTATTTCTTTTTGCTTTTCTCCTAAGAATTCTACAGACTTGTTCCCTCACCTCACATTACAGTGGAACCTGTTGGGCACTCCATGCAAATAGGTAATGGTGCTCACTCTGGGGAACTTCCAGGGGCAGAGGAACAGAGCACTTTGCAGCACAGAGACTGGTCGTCTGCAGCATTCTCTGCAAGCTATTCAGCAGTCATTAAAGGGAATGAAAAAGGAACATTGATTGAAAAACAGAACAGATGACTTAAGCAGAAACTTAACACCTCCCTGGTTTTGTGTGTTATATTGAACTCCAGTTCTCTCATGCTTGGATTGTCACAGAATGGGAACTGAAGCTCCAAACCCATTGAGGTAACCTCTGCTCACAGAAGATTTTAGAAGAAAAAATGGTCAGAAAACAAGCAGTGAACATTTGCATTGAAGGAGCCAAGTCCTCCTTAATGAATTCTTGTGGTTTTGACCAAAAGCAACAACAACAAAAAGAAATCAGAAGTAGTCAGAAGTTTAAGAGAACAATAAAAGAAGTAAGTAAAGGTATTTTAAAAGCTCTCTTTTAAATTACTAGGATAAACTCCAGCACAACTAGCTCCTGCTTTACCACAAGAGGAACAATAACAACAACCTTCAGTCAGTGCTCTTTATCCTGCCAAGGTTTCTGCATCATAGCCCCTAAATGCTTGAATTTAAGAACTTGATTTTTAGGGTTTTTTTAAATCACCATGGAAAACATTCCATTCTTCAGCACTTTTGTATGTGCAACACTTCTGTGTTTCCTATCATTCTTTTCTCTGGCTTTGGTAGTCAAAAGGGGTCAGAGCTGGAGCCAGTACTGCTCAAGGCTGAACATGGGGATTTCCTCATGCTGTCTAATCAAAGATACGTGGCTAAATCTCCTTTGCTGTTCTAAAAGTCTCAAATGAATCTCTTCTACAGAATCTTGACCTCCCATAGACATTTGTAGTTTTAAGCTGTTCTCTTTACAAGCTTTGCCTAGACTCTGGGAAGTCCCTTCCCCATGCACATTGCTCAGCATTTGAGTTCCACCACAGCTTAGCAGCAGTGACTGTCAAGCTGGGACAGCAGCACAAGAGACAGGAACTGCAACTGGTGTTGTGGTGTCTCTAGGAATAGGCTGTGCACTGATACCAACTCAAACCAGCAACACTTACACAGAAAAACAAATGCATTGTTATTTTGGAGAAGAGAAGGTTGTGTGGAGACCTCAGAGCACCTTCCAGGAGCTGAAGGGGCTCCAGGGAAGCTGCAGAGGAATCTGTGTTAGGAGCTGCAGGGACAGGACAAGGGGCATTGGGTACAAATTGAAGGAGGGGAAATTTAGGTTAGATCTTAGACAGAAGTTTTCCCTGTGAGGGTGGTGAGACACTGGCCCAGGTTGCCCAGGGAGGCTGTTGTGGCTGCCCCAGCCCTGGCAGTGTTCACAGCCAGGTTGGATGAAGCCTTGAGCAACCTGGTGTGGTGGGAGGTGTCCCTGTTCAGGGCAGGGGTTGGGGCTGGATGATCTGTAAGGTCCATTCCGACCCCTAAAGTTTTATGATTCTATGATTGTGCCAGCAGTAACCCATACTGTTGTGGTTGTATCTCAATGACAATTTCAACTGTCTTTGCATTATCCTTTTGAGCTTTCTTTGAAGGGACAAACCCTGAGCATTTGAGGCTGCATTGTTGGCATGATGAGAAACATTGATGCTGTAAAATCACAGGAGCTGGGAGGGGAGAAAGAAGACCTTGATCAATCCTCAGTCCAAAGGCACAGCTTTCTCTAACACTGTTTAGAGTTTGCCTCACAACTAACTACTCAAGGTCTGTGCTTCTTAGTGTAAGGGGAACACATTCTTTGCCCCCATACAGACTGTCTTTCCCTCTCTACTCAGAAGCTCTACACAGAGATAAAGACAATGCAGCACTATGAATCCTGCAGAAAAATGAGTGACTCATAGCCCAGAAACAGACTCATTTGAGTTAGAATCATAGAATCATCAAGGTTGGAAGAGACCTCTAAGATCATCAAGTCCATTAACCTGTCATTGCTGGAACCCCTCAACCCTCAACAAGATCCTCCAGTGCCACATCCAGACACCTCTTCAACACTCCCAGGGACAGTGACTCCACCACCTCCCTGGGCAATCTATTCCAGTCCAAGAGAGGGGGAAAGGCTAAGTGGCTGCAAGCAGGGCTGGAGGGCCTGGGTTAGGATCAGTGGAGAATGAGAGAATGACTGTACAGCCCAATCTGGCAGTGGCAAACTGCTAGGAATCCTCAGATGTGCTGCTCAGCTCTACCCCAATGTTTACACATGCTCTTGGTGCATCCTGAACACCATGTCATGTAGTTTAGTTTAAACCTGTTTTACTCTCATTCCCAGGCTAATGGCAGTTATTTTCTTTGTGGTTTCCAGAGTTCCCTGAATGCCAGAATTCACACAGATGTGTTTTGCAATTACAATTTCTGTGCCTTAATTTTTTTATCTTCCTTATGCTAATGCATTTTCCATCTAGCCCAGTTGTTCTTGTCTCTGAGGACTTCTGCTTCCCAAGATGAGTGAAGCATCACCTCTCCCAAGACCAGCAAATGCTTCCAAATGCAGTACTTGGCAAATGGCAAGTCACAGAAGAGTGACCTGATGAAAAAATGATTGTGTAAGTGAGCATGCAAATGAAGGGGTTGGTCCCTTAAGTGTGCTCAGAGAGCAATAAGCACAAGGAGACCAGCCAAATCAGCACGAAATGGAATGAAGATATCTTAACCACTTAAATATGCTTGCTTGCAAATGACAATGGACCCTCCCCTGCCAGAACCTGCTGTACCAGAAGACTAGTTTAACTGAATACTAACCTCCTACTGTGTGGAGTGATTGCCATCAGAAGGATTTCTATGGTGTGTTTTAAAACTATTGTGTCTTTGCTTTGTCCTATGCCAAAATACTTTGGTTTAATCCACAGAGTATATAGGGAAAGCAAGTAAACCCTACATTGTGGTAATATGCCCTTTCAAATCATGACATACTGCCAAAACACTCCAACTGAAAAGTTCCCACTGAATTATATGTGAAGATGAGGCTTTATCCTTAGTGGTTTATTTATGCCACACACACCCTATGGTCATACCTTCCATCAGATTAGTACAAAGGTGCCTGTGGAGATGGATTATTCTTTCCAGACATAAGCACATCCACAGCAAGATGGTTAACCCCTTACCAGGCAGCACAGTTCATGTGCTGATAAGGTTTTAGAGCTGAGACATTTTGCCTTTAAGAGTAGGAATTTTTCACATATTTTTGGTAAAAGTGGTTTTTCCCTTCTCTGTATTAGCAGCAGCAAATTGCTGTTTGATAATGCAAATACAGCAGACATGACTTTGAGGAAGATCAAGAAGGAAAAGGGAGCTGAGCTGAGATTGAGAATCAAACAAAGTGGCTGAAAATCTGGGGTGAAATTGAAAGATGAGCAACAGAGCTGCACATGGGCTGCCAATACAGAATCCCAGAATCAGTTTTGTTGGAAGGGACTACAATCTGGTGCCAACCTCCCTGCTCAAGCAGGGCCACCTTCTTGCACATGGATTGTGTCCAAATGGTTCTTGAACACCTCCAGTGAGGGAGAACACCAAGGCAAAAGTCATGTTTTGCCAACAGAATCGCTCAGAGCATGGACTTGAGACCCTTGGTTCTTCTGCTCTTAGTGGGGATAGACTGGTCCATCAGGGGCTGACCCAGAGGAAGGAAGGGAGAAGGGGCTCCTTCCCCCTGGAATTTGTCCTGGATCAGAGCTGTATCTCAGGTACCACTCAAAAACAGGGAGGAGGAGGTCACAAAAAAACCCAGTGTTCAAGTAACTATTCCTTAAATTATAGAATCATAGAATCATCAAGGCTGGAGGAGGCCTCTAAGATCATCCAGTCCAACCATTAACCTGTCACTGCTGGAACCCCTAAACCCTAAAGCAGATCCACCAGTGCCAGATTCAGATGCCTCTTCAACACTTCCAGGGATGGTGACTCCACCATCTCCCTGGGCAATCTATTCCAGTGCTTGAACACCCTCCCAGGGAAAACATTTCTCTTAACATCCAATCTGACTCTGCCTTGGCTCAGCTTATGACCATTCCCTCTAGTCTTCATGTATAAATCCATATGTACAGGAAATCTAAACGGGCTATGCTGTCAGGAGGAATTTCTGCTTACTTTAACCTTCATAGGCAAATCTCTCCAACAGATTAAAGTCATTTCAGAACAAAAGGTTTTGATTATCTTCCATTGGCTCAAGACAACTCCATCTGTGCACAGAACAGGCTGGGAGCCCCAGGCAGATTCATCTCATCTGAGTCCTGCCAGCAAACCAGGGCTGGGGCCCCTGAGGATGCTCATCAGAGGAGATGGGCAGCAGTGCCTGCAACTCCTGTCTCCTGGTGGCTGTTTGCATTCCCCTCCTGCTGTCTCTTCTTGAAAAGCAACTTCCAGGCACTAATGTGGGATTTCTCAGAGATGTTTCAGCAATACTGAGACCTTTTGTGAATTAGCTCTGGGTTATAACTGTCTATGCAGAAAAAAAATAAAGTTCCTTTTTAAGAAATGTTTTTATTTCAGTTCTGCTTTTTTTTTTTTTTTTTTTTTGCCAAGTAAAATCAATTTATTTTCAGCTTTCTGGACTGGTATTTCCTTGAAATTTTCTGCTAGGTTAAATATGAATGATAATGCTCAAAGCAGAAAGAAAAATGCATTTTAGGTCAAATCACATTTTTCATTTATACAGAAATTATTATTTTTTCAAACCTATGGATTTTGCCAGCCGTTGCCAAAAGGTTTTTGTTTTCATGCAGCTCAAAATTATTTTTTACTTTTATTTGTTTCTGAACTACCTGCAAGTCAAAATATCCATTATCAGCACTATCCTACTTCCAGGTAACTTGAAGAACCAGGACCTGCTGTCACAGAAGGTATCTTCATTGCTGGTAAATTTATGCAGGGACCCTTCATCTCAAATGATGACAGTCTTGGGATTCAGACTAGATATTAGGAGAAATGTTTTCCCTGGGAGGGTGTTGAGGCACTGGAATAGATTGCCCAAGGAGGTGGTGGAGTCACCATCCCTGGAAGTGTTGAAGAAGTGTCTGGATCTGGCACTGGAGAATATGGTTTAGGGGTTCCAGCAGTGACAAGATAATGGTTGGACTCGATGACCTCAGGGGTCTCCTCCAGCCTTGATGATTCTCTGATTCTATGAATAATAAGCTGAATGCCAATAGGCAGAAGATACTGACTGTGCTAAGTTCTATAGAAACGTTCCAGTATTTTATCTAAAGCTGAGTCAGAAGGTAAAAGGACATGAAAGGAAATGAGGCATCTTTAGAAACACATTCATTTCAGATCTAGCTTCAAAGCATTTTTCACTGTCTGTTAAAGAGTACTGGGATATGTTCTCCAGAAGTCCTCAGAAGACAAATTTTAGACATTCAAACTCAAGGCATTCCACGTGGATTTAGTGTTTAGCTTACTTTAAATTTCTTCATAAATCCGTTCTTGTCTCTATGCAAGTTCAGTTTATTGAGGGTCAATAAGGCTCAGTGCTGTCCCTGCCCTTGGGACACAACAGCCCAT
>NW_008681521.1:0-2064 GCF_000695815.1 Acanthisitta chloris | reverse complement strand
CTTAACCAGTCGTCCCAAGGCCCTGAAATCTCTCTTGATTGCCCATGGACTTCTTGTTGCAACTTCATTGCTGCCTACCTGAAAAACCAATAATGGATAATAATCTGAGGGCTGTACCAGGGTAGGAAGCTTTCTCTTCACATCCTGAACCCGGGCCCCAGGGAGGCAGCCGACTTCCCTAAGGAGTGGGTCTGATCTGCATACAGTACCTTCTGTTCCTTTCAGAAAGGAGTCTCCTAAAACTTAGATATTTGTATTGGAATGCTCTGATGGTAAGGCCACATTTTACAAAACAGGATTTTTTTAATTAAGAGGTGTCATTTTTAATCTAGTGCATTGTCAGATTCTCAGGATTATTATTGAAGATGATTTAAAAGAATTAAAAACCCAGAAAAATAAAGCCCTTAGAAACTAAAAGAGAAAGATTTGCTCCAATATCATGCAGAAAATAAGCCAAACCTTTTTGCAGTTATTAAGATTTTTTAGTTAATATTTGAATTGCAGTAGTGCTCAGAAGCTCCACATCTGAATGAAGGCTGCAACACATTAGGCAAGTGTAAAATAATAAAATTTTTTGCATATGGCTTATAGTTGAATTATAAAATAAAAGATAAATATTCTGCAAGAGGCAGATACAAGGAGAATGAGAACTATGAGAGAGACTCAAGGCAGCTGTGAACATTTTGCCAAATGACAATTTATTCATAAAATCTGAGAAAGGGCAGAAAGTATGTTGTAATGCTGCTGATCAGTAAATTTAGCCTTGACGTGAACATCATAGAATCACTGGCAGGGGAAAAAGCTCAGATTCTGCATCATTAATATATAAGAACTGTTACATAGGACTGAGGCAATAATTTGTTCTCTTGTCTATAGATGATTTAATCTGTGAATGTGGTTTCAACTCTTCATAGCTTTAAGTTTCATGTAGTGATTGCACTATTATTTTAACACAAAGATAATGCGTGGAATGCCAACAAATTTTGTTTAGTAGAGATGGTGAAGCTATTTGCAACAGACTTTTATTAAAATGGCCTTAACATTATTAAATGACCTGTGCATTTAAGGTAAATTTAATTATTTTAAATTACAATTTCACCACTATTTACATTTCTTTTACATTTGGGGAAGGAAAAAAATCAACCTTGAAAAACCGTGAAATATTTATTCTGTATTAGTTGTATTATTAGTCACACATTAAGGGAATTATTTAACATCTCTAGCTGTTTAGATGTGGCAACTGAGAAAAGAAGGAAAAGGAAAAAGGAAGGGGGGGGAAGAGAAAAGAAAAACGACTCTGATCCATATGATGCAAGCAAGGCAGGAGAGCAAGATTTATTTTTCTACTGCTACTTATATACTATACAGATGAGGATCTGACTATGCAGTCAAATAGGATGTTCTCATAAGTGAGCAATTCCATGTGCAGGTGTCCCTGAACAACAGACACACACCACACACACTGCCCATGTTCAGCTTTTGATAAAAACCATCCCCATGCCTCAACTTAGGAACTCCTCTCATGGCTGGTCAGGATCCTGTTATCTGCTTTACAGCTTTCGCTGTATAGTCTCAGCAACTCGTTATCTACTTTATGGCCTTTGCTGTAGAGCTTCAATGACTTGCATGCTGACCGAATTCACATCCACATTAAGACTAACAAATAATCACAGCTAGGGATCCTCTCTGATTCAAATACAATTCTGATATCTTTCACAAATGAACGTTAAAGTATTTAACTGCCTAAAATATTGAAAACATAAAACTCAAGTATGAATGACAATGAAATTCCTCACCGAATTACATTTTTACATGTTCAAATTCTTTAGGCTTTTCTGGATTTTCTAAACTGAATTAATAATCTTTTAATTTTTGGTTTAGAATGTTTCAGCTTGTGGCATAAAATGCTGCATTTGAAATAAAATGAGATAAAATAATTGCTATGGGGACTGGTAATACTTTTAATGTCTATTCTATTTGAGGCTCCATTAATTCCCAAGGAATTTTATTTGATCATTCATCTACACAACAACAGTCTCCCACGGCATGGACAGGGGCACTCTC
>NW_008681520.1:0-2373 GCF_000695815.1 Acanthisitta chloris | reverse complement strand
ACCCACCCAGGAACCCACCACTTCTTTGGCGCTTCCATCGAGGCGGTCATCCTTCATTTCTTCTTGCTTTCTGGAAGCAGTTAGGGAATGTATGATGAAGCAGAAATGAGCCGTCAGGATGATATTTTAATGGCTTATATGTCACGTTGGTGCATGTGGCTTTGAACTGGAGCAGCTTTCGTTTCCTGCAGAGAGCGCACCGCAAATCCCACTTGATAACTTCTACAACCCACAACATTTTTTTTTTACATTCACTCTTACACTGTATATTTAGATACGCTTCCTAAAAATACCTTTTCGTCTGCCTTCTCGTATATTTTGCTCCGACCTGGAATGATCACTGGTTTCCCCCTGCACTGGGAGGCAGGCTAGCACTGGGCTACCTAACTTTCTAGCTCTCCTAATGCCATTGCCCTGAAGACTTCAAAATAACGCTGACAACTGTGTCCTTAGCTTAATTTTAGCACCAAATACAGAAAGTAGTGCAACACCCGCCTTAAGACCATGTCCACACCCAGGCGCTCCTAGAACGGGTATACCTGTTGCTACAAGCTATTGCAGTTCCATCAAATTGATTTGCTAGAATAAATGCAAACGTGTAGATTCAGCCCAACATTATTCTGAAAAAAAAACCCAAACCCCACCAAACCCTGTAAAGACTCCCAAGATCCAAGGAAAATTACATAATGCATCTACTTTGAAAGCTATTTCCATGCACCGAGCACAGGCACAGTGCATTTGTAGATAAACTGTAGCGAAACACTCCTTTAAGGCGTATCAAAGTTTATTTACTGTCGTTGCTGTTTGTTTGTTTGTTTGTTTTCTAGGCGCAAGGACCAGTTTATACCTCTCGAAATGAGGCATTTCTCACCAGAGAAGGGGTCGTGCAGCAGCGCTGCTGGTCCGACTCCTCAGTACCTGCGCTGCGGATTGCTTACCCGCGGCTTTAATTAGAGAGGATGAGTTTAAAGTTTCTTTGTTTGGCATTAGGAATTGGAGGGGCTCGGATTGAGCTACGAAGGAGGCAAGTGGAGGGCTGAACAAAGGCGAAATGTAAGGAGTCTGACTCTTAGCGAGCTTTTGGTGTTTTCGTTACTAGAAAATAATTAGAGCTAATGAATATGCAGGCGACTGAGTAAATAAATTATTTGCCAGTTTTATATGCATACATACAGGGGCACATACGTAAGTGTATACATACACACACAAAGACGTCTATATTTTAAAGTTTCACGAGTTCTTTTTTTTTTTTTTAGTGCCGAAGCATCGTTTAAATATTGTACAAATGTTGCTTAGCTTAATTGATTAAGCCACAAAGGTTTTCTGCTTTTAAATACCATACTTATACCTTTCAACAATCATTTTAATATATAGTCAATGGCTCTTTGTAGAGGGAACAAAAAAGAACTATCCACAGTTTTTCAATAGACTTTGAGCTGGGGAAAGACAGGTTAATCGAGGGTTGCATCTAGAAAACAACCAAGTGTTGTATGTTTGCACTGAATCCAAATGTCTGCATTTTTCTAACTAAATCAAAGGGAGTGTTATTTCTTTTTCTGCTCACTCATCTGAAGGTAAGTAAATTTTCTCTGGCGATCAAAAGCCTGGTCAGCAACAAAGGCACCGCCTGCTTTTTCCACCGTCCTGGTGTGGCAAGTTGAGGAATTTCAATAACTGTGACAAGGGTGACTGATTTGTGAACTAGAAAAGGTTTGAATGTCAGAAAATTTACATTGCTCCTATCGAGGATTTAAAATAAATTTTTACAAAAAGAAAAAAAAAAGAAAAGGAAAAGAAAAAGATAAGTATCCGGCAGTTTCATGCAGCATGAGAAGAAACAATGTAGAGCTGGGAAATTTACAGTTTTACCTGAATGAAAGAGACTCCGTAAAAGAGAGAGCGAGAGTAGAGGAGACCGAGAGAGAAGAGAAAAAGAAAATTACAAAAAAAAAAAAGAAAAAAAAGAGGTGAATCAACAACAACAAAATTAGAAAGTTAAGAGTTCTCACCCACCTGCGTTTTGATGGGTGCAGAAAACAAGATTTATTTCAGAAACCTGATGGAGAGATAGAGTCAGCTACACAGAGAAATCACGCCTGGTGTTTAAAAATAAAATCAAGTGCACCCAGCACCTACTCTCGGAGAGCTTCAGTTTTAAACAAGAGGAAAACCCCTTCAAAAGATGCGAGTGCCTACAGGGCTTCTCTTTCCAAAGCCTAAAAAGTTGCTCAGTGATCTTAAAAATTCTAGATCACCAAGAAATCACCAGAACCATCATTAACAGAGTGCTGGAGAGAGAGGGACAGAAAGAGGGAGAGAAAATAACCCTAATAATAACAGCAGACTTTTTTTTTTTTTTTTTCCTTAGCACAC
>NW_008681519.1:3690-4983 GCF_000695815.1 Acanthisitta chloris | reverse complement strand
TAGTCCAATGATGGGGGGCCTAGTCCAGTGGTGGAGGGTGTCCCAGTGCCAGGGGGTGTCCCTGTGTCAGGGGGTGCTGAGACCATTAGACAGGGGGAGGGTCCCACTTCCTTGAAGGGAACCAGGCACATGGTGGGGGCACAGTGAAGGTTTGTGAGGGGACATGAGTCTGTGAAGGAAGGGTTCGGGAGCTGTTGCTGCAGGGAGGGAGGAATCACACCAAAGGATGGAAGCAGTTTATGGTTTGAGGCCCTTTTCCAAGCACCTGCAGGGCAGGAGAGCTGAATTCGGAATAAAAATGTTCTGTGCAGGTTTGATGGCTCAGAGCTGACTGCAAGTTTGTGTTGGTCACAGGAAACACTTGTCTGGTCCCTCCAGTGCCCTGAGCACAGTTTGGTTGCCTGGACTTGAGCCAATGCACTGCAGCATCCCTGTCAGCTAGGAGATGAAAAAAACCCCACCAAAACCCACTGAAAAGTGCTTCCAAGGCATCAAGAATGACAAATCAGCCAAACCCACATCCAGACATCCAAACCAATCCTGTGGGGGCAAAAGCTTCACTAAAACCAGCAGTAAAGGAGCAATTTTAGGGTTCCCCTCCCTCCTTCAATTTGCCACTGTTAATTACTGACTTGGCTGTTTCAGCCCCCAAGGACGAACCCCTGCTGTGAGTGCTCAGCCCCAGCACAGACGTGGCATCTCTCCAGCCAGTGCCGACTTGACCAGCCCCAAGGTTTACAGTCCAGAAGATGCTTTTCCAGTGCTCTCCCTCCCAGCCTTGCTCAGGGAGACTGAGAACAGCCTCCTGGGGCTGCCTGACACTGTCACACTGACTGTGCTCCAGCAGTTCAGGCTTTGTGCCCAGGGTCTTGCCCTGGGGCATCCAGGCAAAGTGAAGGGAAGGAGAATCACCTCCAGAAACTGCTGGTTGTGTTAAGCTTATTAATGTTTAACATTCCCAATGGAGCACATGCAGTGGTGCTGGCTGGTGCCAGGTGCCTCCAGAGCCACTCAGCACTGCCCTCCTCATCTGGGCAGGGCACAGAACACACCAGGACAAGGTCCTGGGTCAGGGTAAGGGCAGAGAGAGCTCGGGCACCAATCGCAGTCACAGCACAACACACCCGACCTGGGGAATCCACTGAATTTGTGACCAACCAAATCCCAGCAGGAGAACGGGAACACACATCCTAGGAATACACCTCTCCTCACTCCACCCTCCCTCCTGGGTTTTACTTTATCCCAGATTCCTTCCCTCCTGCCCCACAGGGCACAGGGGGTTATGGACAGTTC
>NW_008681519.1:0-3630 GCF_000695815.1 Acanthisitta chloris | reverse complement strand
CCTGCTGATGCTTCCCCTCAGGGAGAGGAATCCTTGTCCTGCTTCAGCCTGGGGTGATCCCACGGGGTCAATCCTTGCCTTGCTCTGCTTTAGCAAACAGCCTTGTCCCAACCCACAGTTTTTTTCTGAATTACCTTATCTCTCCCTGACAGATGTTTTCCATCTACCTGTCTCTCCCTGCCCAGGTGAGGAACTTTGGTGGCACAGGGGTGATCCCACGGGGTCAATCCTTGCCTTGCTCTGCTTTAGCAAACAGCCTTGTCCCAACCCACAGTTTTTTTCTGAATTACCTTATCTCTCCCTGACAGATGTTTTCCATCTACCTGTCTCTCCCTGCCCAGGTGAGGAACTTTGGTGGCACATGGCACCCAGCCAGGGGCAACTCACCATGCAAGAAGTATTTCACTTTCAATCCTTGCCTTGCTCTGCTTTAGCAAACAGCCTTGTCCCAACCCACAGTTTTTTTCTGAATTACCTTATCTCTCCCTGACAGATGTTTTCCATCTACCTGTCTCTCCCTGCCCAGGTGAGGAACTTTGGTGGCACATGGCACCCAGCCAGGGGCAACTCACCATGCAAGAAGATGATTATTTCACTTGTTTTGCTGAATAAATGCAGCCAAGTGGGGCTTGTTAATGGGGTGATGCCTAAGGCACCATGGTCTCCCCTCCCCAGGGGTCTGCAGTCATTTCTCAACCAGTGCAGCCATTTGCTATCCAGTCTGGCAGCTCCTTGAACTGGGTGGAAGTCATTTCCCTGCAGGGCTGGCCATGCTGAATGGCCTCCTGACCAGCTGACCCCGAGGCACTGGGCTTGCTGCTGTTCCCCTGGGGAGCAAAGGGTTTGAAGGCAAACCAGCCCAGAGAAACGAGGAAAAGGCTCCAAGGAGAAGGAGGAGCAAAAGGGAATTGAAAGCCAGTGGGAAAAGCCATTGGAGCACTGGAGATGGGAAGGAAAAGAACGGGGAGACTCAACACAGTGTCAGTGAGGGAGATTTGAGCTTTGGCTGCCTGAAACAGCTTTGACCCCAAAACCAAAGAGTTTCAGGGCCAAAGAGCCTGATGGACACTGACCAGATCCTGGTTCATCCCATTACTGGCCCCCCTCTGCCCGGGGTCCCTCTCCCAGCTGGCCCTGGTCCATAGGGGTCCCCGGGTCCCCACATCCCCTGGATCCCAATTCCTAGTGCTCCCTGGGTCTCTATGTCCCCTGGATCCTCACTGCCATGTCCCCCATGTCCCTATGATCCCTGGTCCCCATGTCCCTCATCCCAGTGTCCCCTTGTCCCCTGGCTACCCATGTCCCTGGGATCCCCAATCCCGGTGTCCTGTGGGTCCCTGTCACCCATGTCCCTGTGTCCCTATGTCTGCACATCCCCCATGTCTCCCTCCCAGTGTCTCTCTGGTGCCTGTGTCCCTTCGGTCTCTGCTCCTGGACATGGGACACAGAGAGGGAAATAAATCCCAGAGGATGGAGCTAGGTCTGGGTGTCATGTCTCTAACCTACTCCTGGTGTCCCCATTTCCATTCCTGGTGTTCCCATTCCCATTTCCGGTGTGCCCAAGCTGCTCCAGGTAACCCCATGCAAGTCCCCTTTGTCCCTATTCCCAATGCTGGTTCCCAGAGAGGAACTGCTGGATGCCAGAGGAGGGAACCAGGATTTGTTGCCCAAAGCAAGCGATTTTCACACAAGAACCACTTAGGTGGTGAATCCTGCCGGGATGAGAGCAGGTGACAGGGTCACCTCTGTCCCCATCCCATGGGATGGATCCAGCTGTGGAGCCCACAGAGAGCGGGAGCTGCTATGAAATGCCACCTGATCCCACTCCATCCATCCCACCCCAGTCCTGCTCCATCAGTCCTGCCAAAGCTGCTGTGGAATCCCACCCCAATCCAACAACAGAATCCCACCTGATCCCGCTCCATCCATTGTGGCTTATGCTGCTTCAGGGTTCAGCCCTGACACCACCCTGGAATTCCACCTGATCCTGCTCTGGAGTCTTGTCCTGGTGCTCCCCAATCCCACTCCATCCATCCTGCCACCATTCTCTCCTGAAATCCCACCCTGATCCTGCTCTGTACCCACAGTGGAGCTCTTGGTTTGCACATCTATTCCTGTGAAGGTCCTGAAGAAGATCCATGAGATTCCATCATGGATCATGCACTGGAATTCATCCCAGGATCCAGCCTGAGATCTGCACGGAAGGGATCCAGAGCTGGATCCACCACTGGTACTCACTGGCTGCCACATTGTATCCATTCCTGTCCCTCCTCCCTACAGAAATAATGCAGGATCAGCCCCCACAGCACAGCATCCCTGGAATGCCACTGGGAAGATCCACGTCCCTTCCCAACCCCAATCCAGGTAATTCGTCCACTGCTCAGCCACAACCCCCTCAGATTCCCAGTGCCACTTGGTGACCTGGTCAGCACTGTCAGCTGCCACAAAGATCCTGGATCCCAGCTGGAAGGAGAGGAAATCCCGACTGCCATAACTAGTCCGAGGGGATCTGCGCACACCCCTGTTGGACAGGAGGTCACAGCCATAAACCCACGGCACCATGGAAAGGGGGGGGACACATGGAGTCATGTCATAGCCTCACAGTTCCCATCCCAGCTCCACAGACCCCATCCCAGCCCCACAGACACCAGACCCAGCTCCCCCCACTTACCTCCACTCTGGTTGTACTGGCCCCACAGTGTCCCCATGTTGCCAGCATCCAAGTGTTGGTTCCTCTCCTCCCTACGTGTCTCAGTATCCCAAAATCCTGGCTTGGCTCCGGCCTCCATCCATGATGTCTGTGGCTCCATCCAGCGTCAATCGCTGTTGTAGCGCATGATGGGGATCCCATTCACATATCCCAAGGACAGGTACTGGGGCACCCCTGGGCTGGGCTCCAACACTGCCATGTCCAGGTACCACATGGAGTGGAGAACTGGGGGGCACAGAGATCTGGGGACCTGGGGAGGTCCATGGGGAAAGGAAACAGAGAACTGGGAGAGTTGGGGAGGGAGTTAGGGGGTCTCAGGTTCAAAGAAAGGGGGGTTGGAGGTGGGGAAAAGTGGGATGGAGGATCTAGGGTGTCCCCTATGCCCAGGAGAGTCCCAGGATGGCTGGAAATGTGGGCCCTGGGGATCCTGTTTTTAGGAAAGGGAGAGTTGGGAAAGGCAGGAATGGGGGCCTAGGGAGTCCTAGTCTGAAGGAAATGGCAGTGCTGGAAGAGGTGGGATGCCCAGGAAAGGAGAGGTATTAGGGCAGGAAAAGAGGATGCAGGGGGGTTCTGGTGCCCAGGAAGGGAGCGCAGAGGCATCCCAGGGTCAAGAAAAGGGGTGGCTGGGCAGGAAAGGGGATGCTAGGGGTTTTAATGAAGGGTAAGAGGGTGCAGGACGGTCCCAGTGCCTGGGAATGGGGGTTCAGGATGGTCTCAGTGCCAGATAAGGTCTCCAATGTCGAGAAAAGGGTGTCACAGGGTGGGGAGGCTCGGGATGGGCAGGAAAGGGGGTTCAGAAGGTCCCTGGTGTTGAGAAAAGGGAGGTCTAGGGTCTGGGAGAGGCATGGCATGGGGGTCCTAGGGACAAGCAAAAGGGAAGTCTGAGATCTGGAAGAGGTAGGATGGCTGGGAAAGGGGGT
>NW_008681518.1:0-391 GCF_000695815.1 Acanthisitta chloris | reverse complement strand
GATGGACTGGGATGGACTGGGAAGGAAACCAGGAGAACACTGGGACAAACTGGGAGGAACTGGGATGGATTGGGAGGAACTGGGATGGAACTGGGAGGGACTGGGACAAACTGGGAGGGATTGGGGAGGAACTGGGAGGGATTGGGAGGGACTGGGATGGACTGGGAGGGAACTGGGAATGGACTGGGAGGAACTGGTATGAACTGGGAGGGATTGAACTGATTGAAACTGGTTTAAAATGGTCCAAACTGGTGTAAACTGGTCCAAAATGGTCTGAAATGGTTTCAAACTGGTATGAACTGGTCCAAACTGGTCGAAAATACTCCAAACTGGTTTAGAGTGGTTTAAAATGGTCCAAAATGGCCCAAAAATGTCTCAAACTGGTGCAAAC
>NW_008681517.1:4130-5282 GCF_000695815.1 Acanthisitta chloris | reverse complement strand
GCCTGACCATCCAGCCAGTTCTTAACCAAGCCGTGGGCTGCCAGCTTACCCAGGAGTATGCTATGGGAGACGATGTCAAAGGCTTTGCTGAAGTCCAGGTAGCCTACATCCACAGCCTTCCCCTCATCCACCAGGCGGGTCACTTGATCATAAAAGGAGGTCAGGTTGGTCAGATAGGACCTGCTCTTCCTTAAACCCATGCTGGCTGGGTCTGATCCCTTGTCCATCCTGTAGGTGCTGTGTGATGGCACTTAGGCTGATCTGCTCCATGACTTTGCCAGACACTGAGGTTAGGCTGACAGGCCTGTAGTTTCCCAGGTCCTCCTTGCAACTTGTTTTGTGGATTGGTGTGACATTTGCCATCCAAGAGGATGGAGGGTTTTGAGCACTGTGCTCTATGTCTCCCCATCCTGGCCTTATTTCCCAGCTCTGCTCTATGCAGCAGCATCACCTGAAGCCCAAAGGCATGGATTTGGCCTCAGAGAGGCAGGAGCAATGGGACTTTTCACATCAGCATAAAGGCCTTTCCCATCCCACGGGGACCAAAAACCAAGAGCTGTCTCAAGGAGCACATGCTTAAGAAGAGATCCCATCCTGTCCTGATCCACAGCCAGTAACAGATCCCCAGGACGGCTCCCCTCTAAGTTTACACCAGCCTAGGAGGAGGTCAACCTGTCATCAGCCAGAAGCAGGACTGGGGCAATTAGCAGAGCTGGTCTGGTTAGGCACAGCAGAAATAGCCCCATGTGGAGAAGCTGTGTGTTCCAGGAACAGCAGCATCTCAGCTCTGCTGAGATTTGATGGGAAGATGGAGAGTTATTCTGCCAAGAGACTGAAGAGCAGGTACATGAGCGGTTTACCCCTGGGTCTGAACAGCCAAAAGCCATCCTGTTACTCAGACACTACTGGCATTGGGAAGCAACTGAGCTTTCTGCATGGGCTGGGTCTCCTTGTGCAGCACACAGGAGGTGGCTCCAAGGGCAGCCCCTAGATGCTGAGGGCTGGCACTGGGGAGATGCTGCCCAGAGCCAGGAAAGAAATCCATCCATTCCCATTTTTCCTTTGTAAATACATTTTTGTGTTCCACTTCTCTGAGTTGTGGGGTTTTAATTTGTTTGTTTGTTGGGTTGTTTTTTTTTTTTTTTTTTTTTT
>NW_008681517.1:3199-4076 GCF_000695815.1 Acanthisitta chloris | reverse complement strand
TCAAATATTCCCATGGTTCTTCAGTGGATCTCTGCCTGAACTTTCCTTTCATGAAAAACACAGAAACTTAAGATGCCTAAATACAACAAAACTAATATCAAGTTCTCAAAATACTCCTTAACAAGCAGCATTCTCTAGCCTCCATAGATTTAATTCTCTTTGACTCAAACCACCCTGTCAATGATTTCAGACCAAATGCTTAGTCCTGCTTAGTGGCCTTCAGCACCCAGCTGCCTGTTCCAGGAGAAGGACTGCCAAATTGCCCTGGGTTTCAGGAGCTGGCTCACTTTCCCCTGTTTATCAGCTCGCTAGCATTTTTTCCCTTTAATAGCAATGACACCCAGCAAGCCGTGTGACTCTGTGGGGGCCAGGAGCCCTTTGAGTGCCAGGAGATTTTGTCTCATGTCCCCAGGTTGCTGGATGGTGGTTTTGGACTGAGCTCCTAAACACCAGCCCAGCCCTTGCTGCTGCCAGTCTAGTCCTTGCAGAAGGGCAGTCCCTATAAATAGCCGTGTGTAAAATGTTGCCTCTCTCTGTTTCACCCTTCAGCTGCGAGTCAGCCTGCGTCCTTCAGCATTCAGTGCTTTGCATGGTTCCTCCTGGGTGCTTGCAGTGCACCCGTGGTGATTTTTTTGCTCAAGTCTCCATCCAGGCATCTGTACCCAGTCCCATAGGGAGGGATTTCAGTCCTTAGCAGCCTCCAAACCTTAAACTTCACCCTTAAAATAACCACAGTCACCACTGTGGTGTCCTTTGTAGGATGAGGGCTGCAGCAGGCTGTGTGGAGCTGCTGGGCAACCAACAGCTGGGGTCCCAAAGAGTGAGTGAGCTAACATCAGGGTAGCAGCTGGGCTGTGTCCTCCATGCCTCGTTTCCA
>NW_008681517.1:1199-3151 GCF_000695815.1 Acanthisitta chloris | reverse complement strand
CTTAGGGCAATGCTCACTGATGTTTCGCAGAGCAGAGGTGAAGAGCCAAGGAAGATGCAACCAGATCGGGACAACCAGGTGTTAGTGCAGGTAATGACTGTGGTGTAGCACTGGACTGGGCATCCATCAGCAATTTCTCTTGACATGGTGTGGCTGGGCACATCTAGGACAAGCCACCCTGCTCTCAGACAGGACAGGCATCACATGGCACAAGCATCCCACGGCACTGGGCATCCCACCATCTCACTCCAGGACAGGACTGCTTGCAACTGCAGAATAGCAGTATGAATCAGAGGAGAGCAGGGCTGGCAGGGAAGGAGCGGTGCTGCAGTGCTTGGGGTTTTTGTTACCTTCATTTCACAGTGTGGGCAGCCCGAGCTGTGACCATAATAAATAAAGCGACAGCCAGGGAGCAGAACTCTCTGGTTTCCTGTACACCTCAGGCTGGCCAGGGTAAATACACAGCAAGCCTGCACTTCAGATGGGGCCATGCCCACGGCACGTCAGCCAGAGCCTGGACATGTGCCAAGGTGACCAGAATGAGGCCACTGAGCAGGAGGTTTCACAGGACAGGTCCCATGCAAAGCAAATAAACTGGTGCTGAATGGCACAGCTCCATTGCCTCATGATGCCCTGCACCCAGCGGGCACCTGCACCTCTAGATTGGTCATCCATGTCTCTGGGATGTCAGGGACAGTTACTAGGATTGACTTCTGGGGCACATGTGAGCCTTGCAATTACCCCAGCCCCATCCAGGCTGCATGGTCATGGAGCATCCCCGGACAAGCAGAGCTGAGATGGGCTCAGGGGCAGGAGAGGCTTCACGCCATCAGCCAGCCCTACACATGAAGAGACACACCCTGTGGCAGTTCCCTCTGCACGGAAACCACGAGGGGACACCACAGATTTCAGAAGCACTCATCACCATTCCCCACAGTCTTCTTCCATCCATCCATTGGCTCCCCTCACATCATCCAGGCAGCAATCCAGCAAGTGCTAACTCATCCAGCATGACTGAGGGCCAGCATCCCTGTTCCTCAGCATGTCATCATGAGATGGTACCTGCATATCAGCATGATACATCTTACTACAAGTTTAGCTTAATTCCAGCTCTCAAGCTTATGATCCTGAACCTCCCAATCCCTTCAGCCAGTTCAGCATGCAGGAGCCCAGTTTATGGATGTGACTGCATCTTCCCAGTAAAGAGCTCAGGACATCTTTGAGCACACACCAGCAGCAAGTCAGGCAAAGCTTCAGACTGGGCAAGAGGGCAATGCACAGTTCACATGGCTCCAGTTCAGCTACTCACATGTCCAAGCCTTGATCTGTCTAGACAAGAGCTGACAGCTTCTTTTCTGGCCTCTTTGCTCAGAGGAGAGGGAGAGGGAAGAGAGACCCTATGGTCCCCAAATTCAGTCTTTCTGGGGTGCTGAGAGAGGACAAGCTGCTGGATGGGATGCTGCAGGCAGTCTAGAACACATCCTTTAGGAAACTCTCATGCCATTGCAGAATGGAGGAGCTGGGTGGTATGTGAAGCTCATGATCCTCATCTGAGCCTGAGGGCAGAGCAGAGGAAGAACTGCAACATCTGAGCTGCCCTGTGCCAGGGAGGTGCAGAGGAGTCCTGCCCCAAGAACTCCAGGCTGTATGCAGCCCCACCAAGCGTTCTGCTCACCCATCAGACCCCATACCACTGCCAAACCTTCTCCTTCTTCACCCAATATTGCAGCTCTCTAGCTCTGCTCAGAGCTGGTGGCCCAACATACCCCAGATCTCCATTACATCCCTCCCTCCCGCTGCACCACTGGAGTGGCTGCCAGGTCGAATTCCCTGCACAGAGACCCCCCCCCAATCAAGCTCTGCTCTCAGCTTCTCACCCTCAACGGTGGCCCCAGCGCTGCAGAGCTGGAGGATTCCCCTAGTCCTCAGCTCAGCTCAGCTCTCCAGCGCTG
>NW_008681517.1:0-1171 GCF_000695815.1 Acanthisitta chloris | reverse complement strand
CCCGCCAGCCCTGGCGCCAAGCAGCCCGGCTCCCGGCGCCCTGCTAGCAACATGAAGTGTGGAGGAAAGCTCAGGGTCTGCTCCCAGGGGAGGACCCAGGGCCAAATGTGCGCAGCAGCCCGCCCAAGTCCACTCCTTCCAGAGGAGGTGGCTGATCCTGGAAGATGCTCAGCGTACCTCAGCTCACGCAGTCTGCAGAGTGCAGAGCAGCGTGGGGAGGCAGGAAGGGGAAAGTGAAAAGCTGGGTGGAAGAAACCTCTCTCTGCACAGGACCAGCCCCTCCTTCATCCCTAGGCTCCCAAAACCCACATGAGCCACTAGCAGAGGGCAGATGTAAGCAGGCTGATGGGACCAGGCTCCTCCTCCAAAGCACCTGGGAGGCCACATGAGCTGACTTGTGGAGGGACATCCCCAGTCCTGGCATGGCCCCAACTCTTACAGTGCACATGGAATGGCTCCAGCCACATGTAGCTGGTGAGGCACTAGCCCAGGCCACGAGCAGATGTGCCACACTGGGCTATTCCTTGGGCAATGTGGGCTCAACCACAGCTGAACACAACAGCCACAGTGCAGCCAGGAGCCAGTGCGGTCACCAGGACAGGCATGCTCACTCCACACAAGGCCTCCAACTCTCCCGAAGTCCGTTATGGTAGGGTTGCATGAGACAGCTGGCATGAAGGAAAACACTGGTTTACTACCACAGGGACATGCAGGAGGTGGGATAACACATAGGCATGTTTTTGTGGGGTTGCAAAGATAGGACAGCAGTAGATAGCCATTTGTTATTGTGGGGTTCAGAGATGTGCCAGGACATGGGCAAAGACTGGTTACTGTGGGGTTGCAGAGGGAGTCTGTGATCCTGTTCATTCCTGCCAGGCTACAGAGCCTTCTGTTGTTGCAGGGTAAATAGAGCTGTGTGGGTGCTGCACATACCTGGGCCACATGCCCCTTATCTCTGCACAGGTATCGTGCCCAGCGGAGATGGAAACACTGGGTCTGTCTCAGGGCTCCAGCAGTGCCAGCCCCGATGGCATCACGTGGGGGAACCCCAAGCAAGATTTGGCCTCAGGG
Organism: Acanthisitta chloris; assembly: GCF_000695815.1. Classification (NCBI taxonomy): domain Eukaryota; kingdom Metazoa; phylum Chordata; class Aves; order Passeriformes; family Acanthisittidae; genus Acanthisitta; species Acanthisitta chloris. The sequence goes on along the minus strand of NW_008681517.1, from coordinate 100 downwards.
TAAAGTTCCCAATGGGTTTTCACCAGCTGGTTTTTCAATGCAGACTTCCAACAAGTTTTTTCCTCCTGAAAATTTTCACTGTGATAAAATGGTGAAACAA
>NW_008681516.1:0-903 GCF_000695815.1 Acanthisitta chloris | reverse complement strand
AATAAATTAATTAATTAATTATAGCTCACGTTATAAACCTTCATGTTTTCTATGATCAAATACACACTGAGTTAAGCTATATAAATCCTACTGTTGAGATTGGAAAGAAGGTAAAATGGCGACAAATTGCATCACCTCAGCAAATGCACCTAAAGATGTCATGTCTATACTGGTCATGGCGACTGAAGGGTAGATATCTTCTGAAAGACAGAGTATGTCCCAGTTTTCACTTTTAACTCTTTCTGGGACCTCCATAATGGTCTAGTACTAGTAACCTAACCACCTCTGTTATGGCACTGTTTGTCTGTGCATACTGAATTTTCTTAGGTGATAAGTGTCTCCGACTATGTTTCTGTACAGGCTCTAGCGTAGTCATACCTTTGACTCCTTTGGATCTTTCTTATATATTAAAATTGTGGGAATAAAACTGTGGAAAAAAAAGTGAAATCTATGACAAGAAAAAGAATCATATATCCTTCCTTCATGTATGATTAACAATAACTTCTACTGGGGATTTTATTTTCAATGCTCTGCAATACTTTATTCTTCCAAATAAGCTTATTATGTGAAGATTTAAACATTAGGATTAATTACATCAAATGCTGGTGTAAACCCTGATGAAAAACAGATCTCTTACACAGATTGAATTCCCTTTAGAAATCTTGAAAAAATTGACTTTGACAGTTTTTGCTGTGTGACGCATTGCATCAGTTGAATAAAAATGTATGTATATATGCATATATATACACACATAAACATGTATATAAAGTATATATATCTATAGATATATATAAAGTTGTATATATGCAGCCTTAATAGGTAGAATTTTGAATTTGTGTATAAGAGTGTAGGTAGATATGTATGTATGCAATGAGAGTGATAAGGAGTAGTAGGGAGCAGGAA
>NW_008681515.1:0-827 GCF_000695815.1 Acanthisitta chloris | reverse complement strand
TACACTTTTTGATCCTGTGTTCTTTGCAGCTTAGCTTGTCATTGGACCTCAGAGAGCAAAGCTTTCACTCCTTGGACAGAGTGTAAACATATCCATGACTAATTTGCAACACCATCACACCTGCTGTGACAACACAATAGCCCAGCACAGATTTGCCAATGGCCAACACTTAGGGAAACTTAAGCCTTGCCAGGCACTGGTTTTAGAAAGAAAACAATTACTTACACGAAACAAATGGAAGGTGACTTTAGTACTGGCACTCACCTTACTTTGCAGAAATTTAAAACACTGTTGATTTAACACCTCCACCAATCCAGACTCAAAGTCTTGGTCGCTGTACCAAGCAGCACCAGTCACTGACCTGTACCTGTCAGGCTGCAGGTTATACAGCATGTAGACCTTCTTCTTGGATGCCTGTCAAAGAAAAGTGGAGCTTAAGTTTAGCCATTAAATTGATGGGATTGCAAATCCTCTACAGAGTTCTGTGCTGATGTTTGTTTGCAGTAAGATTCCAAAATAAGTACACAAAGCAGCAATGAAAGCTTCACCCAGATTTTCTCTGTAGATAAAACCTTTTATTCCATGGCCACAGCAATGGCTCTGTTGAAGAGCAGGGGATTGTATGAATGTTTACTCGTTACTTTCCAAAGCTGGGGCCGCGTAGGCACCGTTGTTTCCCTCGTGCCACCAAGCTGCCCTGGGAAATGGCTGGGTGCAGAGAGGAAGGAGACAGACTCTGCTTCTAAGCTTTGAGCCCCCAAACACAAAGGCGAGTGCTCTGCCCCAAGCCCCACAACACGGCACTTGGTCTCTGGGAGCCCAAACTC
>NW_008681514.1:0-840 GCF_000695815.1 Acanthisitta chloris | reverse complement strand
AGGAGCTGACCCAGGGGTCGGTGGTCCTGTCCCTGTCCCCATGTACCTGCGGGGTCCTAGGGGGCTGGGGTGGCACAGTGTCCCTGTCGCCCCATACCTGGAAGAGACCCAGTGTCCCTGTCCCCATGTACCTGAGGGTGACCCAACGCCAACGTCCCTGTCCCCCTATACCTGTGGGGCCCCAGGGGACTGCTTTTTTTTTCTGTGGGGCCCCAGGGGACTGGGGTGACCCAGAGACCCTGTTACTCATCTCCCCATACCTGAGGGTGACCCAGTGTCCCTGTCTCCATCTCCCCATACTCAGGGGTCACCTAGCATCCCTATCACCCCATACCTGGGGGTGACCCAGTGTTCCTCTCGTTCTGTACCTACAAGGACCCAGAAGGAGGAAGTGAACCTCTGGGTTGGTGTCCCTGTCCCCCATACCCAGGGGTGACACACTGTCCCTATCCCCCATACCTGCAGAGCCCCAGGGGCCCGGGGTGGCCCAGTGGTGGGTACTGGGTGCCGGGTCCCCCCCCGGCTCAGGCTCCCTCACGGCCTCGAAGTTGAGGATGAACATGATGACAGCTCCATCCTCATTCTTCACTGGCACCACATCCACCAGGCATGGGAAGGAGCTGCCTGTTGGGAAGGGGGGGGTGTAAGTGACATGGTGAGGACACACCATCCTGGGGGCATCCCCTCCTACACCCCTCCAACCCTGTGACATAGGGGGGTCACCCCCTCTCCCCCCCATACTCCTACTGGGTACCCCCACCCCGGGAGACACCCCTCCTGTCCCCCATCCTGCTGAGCCCTCTCTTCTGCTTCCCCCACCCTGGGGCTCAACCCCTCCTG
>NW_008681513.1:34292-45295 GCF_000695815.1 Acanthisitta chloris | reverse complement strand
TAATAAAATAATAAAATAAGCTGAGCTGACCATCATCCTAAATACCTAGCTCAGACAGCTGCAATCTTGCTGATATACTGAATTAGCCAAACCCAACCCTTTATTGCTAAAAATACAATTTGAAGCTCAGGGATTTTTTTTTAGAACCTTAAAACTATGGAAATGAGTGAAAGTACTATAATACTAAAGTGCAGCTCTTCCAATAATGAAAAAGTTGGGCTGCAGCCCACATAGTTTTGTACTTGTGCTGTGGGTTTGGAGTCTGACTCCTCTCTCTTCCATGTTCAATATTGGTGTAACTCCATCTGTTTGCATGGGACTTTTGTCCCAGTTTATGCTACTGTAAAGGAGGACAGAAAGGTCTGATAATTTTTTCTTCCCTTGGAATTTGCGGGGCATGTGATTGTAAAGGATTTAATTTGATTATTTTCTGATATCCTGAATGAAACCCTGAGACACCTGTCTATAAACCAGGAGCTGAAAAATCTATGCAAAGCCAGAGAAAACATTTGAGGAGTTTATGCTCTGGGGGTTTGAGTAATGTTTACTGAATACTTTTATTTGAAGCAAGTGTTTAAGAGACACTCTGCTTTTAAACCCAATTCTGCCTTCCAGAGCAGAACCAATTTGGAGACTAATAATGAAAGAAAATGATTTAGCGATGAGCAGATAATTTGTTCAAAATCAACATTTGTTTTCCAATGTGATACTCTGAAGCTTTTAGTAGGATTCCCATCTCCCGGTTAGGTGTAAGCCTGTACTTAGAGCAGCAGGCTGGAAAGGTGGCTGCATGAATATAGATTGTTTCATTATTTGCTCCTGCTCTTGAATTTTCCATCCCAGCAATTGGCATATAAGCCCTTTTTATTGACCATGGGTGCTGCTTATTTTTGCTCCAGTATTTGCAGGACTGGATTTTGACCTCTCACACAGAGCTTGGCAAGAAGGGTAAATGCACTGCTATCCACAGAGTTACAGCTTGCTGAATTCAGGACTGAGATAAGCTACTGCCATAAAATTGCTCCTGTCCCACCTACAGTCTCCTAGAAGGTGGAGGAAGAGACATTCTCCTGTCTGGGTGACTACCCACAACGTGGGAACCACTCCTATGGATCCCAGGGTATCATTCGAGTCCAAAGTTTTCAAAGAAAAGAATCAAGTAACAGGATTTTCAGAACAATCAAAGTTCTCAGGTTCCAGTTATTACAATGGGTGTTAGATACTTGTGAAAATCCCATTGAGCACCTAAACACCATAACAAATCTGACCCTTAATCTCAGTTCTTAGTTCTGCAACAGAGGTAATAGCACTTCCCAACTCCATAGGGAGGATGAAAAGATAAATATATTAGTGGTTGTGAAGCAGTTATGCACTGTAACAACTGAGGCCAGGGAAGTACCATGGCAGATGGATAACCGGTCTTTCCAAAGCTCAATATTAGGCTTATATCTTCATCAAAAATACTGTTAGTCCTGTTCCTGCCACAGAGCACACTCAGCCTGCATATCAACGTGGAGGATGATGTATGCAGGGGAAGGTTTTTTCCATGCTTAATGGACAGTGCTAAATGTGCCTCTTAAGCCTTTCTACTCAGACCTATCACCAAAGCATCTCACATTTTAAAGTGAAGTGATGGCATGTGTGCATCTTACAGTGAACCCCTCTCCTGCTGGAAATTCAGTGCTCCTGGGCATCAACAAGGGAGAAAAATCCCCAGTGTCATCCCTGCTTTGCTTTGGAAACTTTAGCAGTAATTTAAAGGAGATCTGCACAGTTTGTATTGTGGTTCCAGTGAAAGTCATTCTCTTGGAAGGATCATTACTTACCTAGATTTCTAGTTTTCATTTCCTTCCTCATAAACAGACACATTAATCACTCCAGTACCATGGGATCTGTTTCCTTCTTCTCCCTCCCCTCACCCTGTCCAGGATAATGCAGCATTTTCGTTAATATTATGAACAGCCTTTTGAATTTGTGGAGAAAAGAGGGTAATAAAAATGTGAAGGGCTGCTGATGTGCTTTCAATGAAGTGGACATAATGCCATTAAAAAGTAAAATTTAATGCAAATAATTCAGGGGGGAAATTTGCCCAGGCTCAGCATTGATTTTATTAAAAGAGGGGAAATTTAGGTTAGCTATTAGGAAAAACGTTCTCCCTGTGAGGGTGGTGAGACACTGGCACAGGTTGCCCAGGGAGGCTGTGGCTGCCCTAACCCTGTGGTGTTCAAAGCCAGGTTGGATAAAGCCTTGAGCAACCTGCTCTGGTGGGAGGTGTCCCTGCCCAGGGCAGGATGGGGTTGGGACTACATGATCTATAAGGTCCATTCCAACCCCTAAAAATTCTATGATTCTATGATGCAGACAGGACTTGAAATCTGTGGCTAGTACCAAAGGCTGCAGCAGAGAAGAGAGATGATCCTCAACATGTGAAAGGAGTCAACATGATCTTGGGACCCACTGCTGGCACTTTTAAAAAAATTTTTTATTAATTTCTCTTTTTTTCTTTCCACAAGGAATGACCTCAAGCTTCAGAATGTCTTGACCCCACAAGGGGATTTTTCTGTGCAGGGCACAAACCTTGCTTGCAGTATGGAAATGGGAAGAGAAGTTTATGCTCAGGAGGTGAGGAGCATATGATGCAGCAGTGTGGTAACAGGAGCTAATTTAATTTTGCTTAGAAACCTCTGGACTGAGAATAGAGCATGTATTACTGCAGCTGTAGCCCATTACTTCTAATGACTCTAATTATTTCTTATGGTATCCATCTGACCAGCTATAAGATTCACGTTGAGCATAAAATTAGCCAGTGTTACCACTGTGCCTGCTTACATCTCCTACAATTGGTAAATTATGCTAGCAAGTAAACATGGAGCTCCATCAATTTGCTGGTAATGAACCAGTATCTCAGGCTGAAATTTGTTTTCAGTTTTAACTCCCTTGTTTCAATGAAATCAATGGGATCACCCACTTGTAGTGACTTATACTTCTGGCTCCATTATTTGTGTGTTATCTTATATATGTCTGCTCAGAGAAGAAAACACAATGCTTTTCTCCCTATTAACTGTAAGTTAATTAGCTCTTACTGAATTGCAAACAAACCATGCTTAGTTTCTATTTCTAGAATGCTATTTTTTAATTAATTTTTTTAAATTTGTCTTACCTTTGCTTGTGTTGGAACAGAAAAAAGTTTGGGAGGAGGAACAACAGGTTGAGCCTGGACTCACCTGGTGAAAACCACAACTGAACTTAAGTTCAAGCCAAGTTTTGTTATCTCCCAAGGAGCAAAAGGCTCTGCCCTGAGTTCTACCCTTCATCACTACATTTCTTTCCTACTGGTACTGCCATTTTGTGAGAAGAACACAGGCTAAAATACAGCAGGAACAGTGAGGCTAATATAAAACAGAAAGAGAGGAAAGGGAGCTTTGTACCAGAGTGAGAGGTTAAAATCTAAAGGGGAAAATGCACAGTGTCTTTAAGATCCCATAATTTAGACAAACTATGACCTAAATGGCCCAGTACAAAAGCAGCAAGTTCTCTGAGAGCTTACAGAAGGGATCATCACTAATAAGAAAATATGTATCCCTGTTATTTATTGCCTGCCATTGACATAAATCTTGTTTTCAATTACATGTTAATGAAGCACACCAATTACTGTTTGAATAGGGACATCTGATTACAGTCTCAATCAACAGAAATAAATCTTGCTTATGGAAGGTTTCCAGGGTATTTTCTTTAGGAACATTAATTACAGAAGTAAACAAGGATATATTATTATCATGTCATCCAATTGTAAACCCTGCCTAGTGCTGTAAATACTGGTTAGCTTGACAGCATGTATCACCAGACAGTTCCCAGTGTTTATGCTGCAAATCTAATAAGTGACAATTCCAGAGCAACCATACTCTGAAACAGATTGTTATGGCTGAGAGTCCAAAGCCTCATGTAATGCCTGATGTGATATGGTGAACAACGACTGTAAATTCTTTCAGCTGTTATCCACAAACCATGGTTAATTCCTAAGTAAAATCCAGTTAAATCTGTCAGAGACCTGACAGGTGCAGAGGTCAAATGATCATAGAATTTAGGGGTTAGAATGGACCTTATAGATCATCTAGTCCCAACCCCCTGCCCTGGGCAGAGACACCTCCTCACTACATCAGGTTGCTCAAGGCTCATCCAGCCTGGCCTTGAATACCACCAGGGTTGGAGCAGCCACCACATCCCTGGGCAACCTGTGCCAGTGTCTCACCACCCTTAGAATAAAAAACTTTTTTCTCCCATCCAGCCTTGACTTCCCCTCCTTCAGCTTGATGCTTTATTGGAAATTACAGTTTTCTAATTGAGCTAGACATAAGTCTGGTTCAAATAGCTAGGGGTGCAACAACCTTTTTTCTCTGTCTTTGGGCAACACATATGTCTAAGAGATTTTATACAAAGCTGAGTCAAGAGAAGATAATAAGGAATTGAGAAAGTAATATGAATTACCCTTCTGCTTAACTTCGTTCCTAAGCTTTACTAATTCCTTAGATAGGAAACATGGTGAACATACTGTAGGAATAGTCCTGCTTGGACTCTGCAAGAGTCCTTGATGGATGAAGGAATGGTGAGTATTTGTGTATGTGGTGGTACCTGTTCATGTGCTCCATCCTCCCCTCCTGGTGCTCTGCATCAGTCTAGTCCTGACCATTCTCCCTGCTTCAGCTCTGCAAATTGTATCCCAATCTAATGCCTTAAATCTCATTTTACAACTTTCCTTTTCCTTCTCCTTTTCAAAAAACAGCTCTTACATCTGCAATGCATAAAGAATGCTTAATCACCAGAAGGTATACCTGTTCATGTGCTCCATCCTCCCCTCCTGGTGCTCTGCATCAGTCTAGTCCTGACCATTCTCCCTGCTTCAGCTCTGCAAATTGTATCCCAATCTAATGCCTTAAATCTCATTTTACAACTTTCCTTTTCCTTCTCCTTTTCAAAAAACAGCTCTTACATCTGCAATGCATAAAGAATGCTTAATCACCAGAAGGTATCTGCCTTCTCCTTTTCAAAAAACAGCTCTTATATCTGCAATGCATAAAGAATGCTTCATCACCAGAAGGTGGTAAATCTGTTTCTGGTTTTGCTAACTTCAGCTCAGTGCCCAATGAACAAACATGTATTTTTCACCTAGTTTGAGTTACAGGTACTCTGTTTCGTGAACTTTTCCTTAACAGAATCCATGCTATAACAATTCTCACCATATAATGGAAATCTTTTCAGAGACTACAGCTCTGTGAGAAGGGCTAACAGGAGTGGTTTGAAACCCATGCAAAGCAGGTCAAAACCAACAGTAGGAAGATGCTTAGCTAATATTCAAAGGTTTGAGATGATCTAGACATATGAGGAACCAGAGGAGTTTGTAGACATGGTATTGGCTTGCAGCACCAAGCAGGTGAGAGCCAACTTTCATTTTCTTCCCAAAAAAATGCCATTCCTCAGCAAGAGGAAACATTTGAGCATGTTTGATCCTCCCACCACAGAGCAAATCCACTGTTGTAGTCTTCCAGTACACTTTGCACTAGCTGAGGCTCATTCACAGCACTAAAAGGCAGTAAAACTAGGAAAATATGTACAAGTCAAAATACAATAGTAAATTCTTTGTGTTGCCTACTATGCTACAGCATGGGAATTGCTGAAGGAGAGAAATTATGCAAAATCGTCCTAAATGTTTGAGGGTTTGTGTTTATTTGTTTTTGGGTGTTTTTTCTTTTGAGTTTTTAAGTAATTTCTGGAATGGTTTACAAGAAGCCAAATCTAGTATTTAGAAGATAAAACCTGAGATCAAACAGAAGATATGAAATTAATCTGAGGAGAAAAATGCCTGTGTTATAGTACTGAGGTGTTGTTTCATTATCAGCTGGAGAAGTGGTGAAGGGTAGAGATTGTCTATGAAAGAAGTATGAGATTAATGTTTCATGAAGTGAAGGTATGGCTGAGAAAATTAAAATCATCTGGATAATTAAAAAATTCTGTTGCTTATAAATCAAGGAAGGAAATTATCATAGAAATTGGGAGATAGTTGAACACGATGTGTGGTAAATACAGATGTGGTTAAAAAAGATGATGTGTTTAAGTGGCCAGGAAAGGGGTTCAGGGATGCAAAAAGAATTACTCCTATTTTAAGTGTAGAGATGACTGCAACTTCTCTCTCCTCACCTGGTGGACTGTGAGCAGATTGGTCTTGCATCTTACTGTGCCTGCCAGACCTAAGCAGTGAGCTGGCTGCAGTATTATCTCTGTCCTGGGGTACTCAACTTTCAGCCTTGACTGACAAGCTGGGACACCCAGTGTCATCCATGTGCCATGTGGTGGGAAACCTCCACGTAACCTGTGCCTGTCTGTGGCCAGAGGAAGATGCTGAGTGTCCAGAATCTACATCCTGAGCAGATACAGAGCTGCTGTGCACACCTGAGAACATGGACATGATTAATAAAACCACAGCAATTGTGGGTGGCACTGAGATGATTCAGCACTGAGAGGATAGCCCTGTACATTCACACATTAGGGCCACGTTGGATGGGGCTTTAAGCAACTTGGTCTAGTGGAAGGTGTCCCTGCCCAGGGCAGAGGCATTGGGAATAGATATCTTGAAGGTCCTTTCCAACCCAACCCATTCTATGATAATCTCTGACAGTAACCAGCCACATGAGACACTATGAAATGCAGAAGCAGAATCAGCTCTGGCTGGGGGAAACCAAAGGATAGAAGTCTCCTCTCCTGGCGTGGTCAGAAGTGGGAGAGCACATGACATTATCACAGAGCAGGCTGAGCTCTAAGGAAGGCACAGTGCTGCTATTGATGCCATCACCTGGAACTTCAGAACCCATAATTATTTTTATTACAAACCCCTGACTACTAAATGTCACAAGCTACGTAGTCTGGGTCAAAACTCAAGTAATGGTCTGGAAATTCTTTTGTAGCTAACCTTCATGGGCCAACCAGAGGGCTTGGAGTTGTAGCATCACTGTGCCCCTGATCCTGCTGACCACAGCTTCCCAGCACTCTAAGAGACTCAGAGTTACATATGCCAGATCTACTACCTAAACCACCTATTTTCTTTTGCTTGTTATGCAACTTACTGCAGTAAATTAAAACAAATCGAAACAAAATAAAATCCTCCTCCTGTTGGGTGCATTAATGACCACACTCATTTCACACATGGAGAAAAATAATTACTTTTCATGTTACCGTAATTGCCTAAACCACAAATGCATTTTTTAAGAAACAAAGGTTGGGCTGGTGTAAGTTTCTAATTACAGGTTGAAAGCTTCTAATTAAAAGGCATAAATTGAAAGAAACCCTTTCAAGCAGAATTACAGAAGAGGCTGCTAAGATTGGACATTATCTTGACGTGCAGTCACAGCACCAGGGAGGGGAAGAAGAAATAGGAGCCAAGTGTTGTGGCTCTTCCTCAGGGCCACTGACACCACTTACTACCCAATGTCTAACAAAGTGCTGCTGTCAGAAACACAGAGGAGATGAACACATCACAAAGGAGGTCTGTGGGGCCACTGAATTTCAAGGCAACCCTGAGCCACTGAAGCAAGGAGAGCAATGCTGTCCTGGTGGCAACAGTTCAGGTTTCAATTAGCTTTCTCCTGAAGTCTATCCTGGCTTCTGGATGGTGGCAGGAGGACAAAAGCCAGCTGAGTTGGCCTAAAATTATAAAACCTGATGAAAAGATGGATACTTGAGTCAGCTAAAACTTGATAGATTAACTCATACAGTATTTGCTAACCATTCCACAGTGGCTTTGGGGTGACTGCCATGAGTACTCAGTCCCTGCATACTGGGTCAGTTTGGGCCAGCTCTTCACTACTATCATGGTTTGCTCTTCTGCTCAACTTTGGAAGAAGGTGGCATGATGTAAGTTTTTTATCTTATTCTTCTGTTTTTCAGGGTGATAAATGATCCTGCAGGGTAGACCAGCATATCATATCACTGGCAGAGAAATCACTTTCTTGTGACAACACAGTGTATTCAAACCAGAGGATTACTGGCAAGTGTTGCAGTCATTGTCATCAGTACTTTGCATGCAGTTTTCTGCATCAGAACTGCTTGAGGAAGAGAAGAAATGTTGATCCAGATTTTAATTGTAAAATTCTGTTTGAAGTTTGTCCATCATGGGATTTTTACCTTCTGTTTGGTCATCCATCAAGGAAAAGGGTCAGGTGGATTAAAATCTCTCCTGGATCACACACAGGTTCAACCTGTTTTCTGCAACAATGATTTACTCTTTCTCTTCTATTATGATATATTCTATTCCTTCTTAAATGACTGGGATTAATAGTAAATCACTTACAATGAGAAATAAAGAGAGAACAAAACTAAAAAGGATTTGAAATGGTAGAATAAAAAACCTACTGGAAAAAAAAGGTGTGTCTATGCATCATATACTCAGTGGTGATACCCTTTGGAAACATACACACACTTGCCTAAGTGGATTTGAAGAGCTTATTTAGCATGACAAATTGGCTACAACCTGATGGGTATTTCTTAAAACCCATTTATAGACCTTCAGCCACTCACATTCCTGTGGCATATCCATTCATTGTACAGTCCATTTATAATGATTCCACCAAATTAAATCTTTATTAACAAACTTATTGACTCTGGCTTTGACTTATTGTCCCCCTTTTAATTAACTGCAGTAATGAGACAAGCAACATCCAATATAGCAACTGACCAAACACTTTGTTTAAAACCTGTCGTTTATTTCAAGCAGCCTCACAAAAAATGAAGGCTGAATTGCTATCTGCTAAATGTCAATTTTCACACTCTGTTGAACCTTTTCTGAAGCCTGTCAACCACAAATCTGTAGTCATTTTTCCCCACTCTGATCAGAGCTATATAGAGCATATAACAGGTTTTCAGTTACTTTCCATTTTTATGCAGAAGATGTACCATTTTCTGTCCCCAGTATACTTTAAGAAACAGTAAATATGCATAAATTGTAAATGCAAAGGGATGCATATGCCAGAGCTGTGGCCTCTTTCACAGTCACAATTTACACCAGCAATACGATTCTATGTCTGCATGTGTAAAGCCACAGAAATGATCCAAACTCCTCAAATCCAGCTCATTATCGTGGAATAATACTTCACCATCCTCTTTTCAAATGTGCTGGGCTCAGAATCAGGATGTGTTTCACCCTCCAGACCATTCGTTCACAGCCTTCCTCCCTTTCACAGGGTTGAAACTTCTGGCAATTGCTAAATTTGACCTAACTTTTCCCACACTTACTACTTCTTGCTGAAGCTGGGATAGCAAGGCAGGATGGCAAGAGAGATGCTATCCAGGTCAGGATACTGCCACCAGATAGGGCAATAACCACTGTCTGCTCTGATTTCTGGCATAAACCAGTCTGGATGTTCATTGTTCACTCCTGTATCAAACCTTGTTGACCCCAAACCTGCCTTTTAATATGACAGCCAATTTTCAGCAGGTGTCCCCTGATGGAAGGTTCCTCTCTACATCCCTCTCTTACAGCACTGCTTCATAATCTATTTGGACAATCTGAAAAATTTTCCCATGTACAACTTACAATGTTCAGTAGAAAATATAAACAAATCAAAAATGAACACATGGAATCCTAGAATGATTTGGAATGGTCATCTAAAGACCATCTCATTCCAACCCCCCTTCCATGGCCAAGGACACCTTCACCAGCCCAAGTTGCTTCAAGACCCATCCAGCCTGACCTTGAACACTTCCAGGGATGGGATATCCACAACTTCTCTGGGCAACCTGTGGCAGTGCCTCATCACCCTCACAGGGAAGAATTTCTTCCTAGTATCTAAAGTAAATCTGTCCTTTGCTGCTTGAAGCCATTCCCCACTGTCCTGTCACTCCATGCCATTGTCAAAAGTCTCTCTCCAGCTCTCTTGTGGCCCCTTTAGGTACTGGAAGGAATACTCTGGAGGAATACTAAGACAAAGCCAAGGAACAGGCAAGACCAGCAACGACAGAGACTGCAGGAGGGGCCCAATGCTTCTGGAGACTGGTTACTTTTTGGCACAGAGGAGCATGGAAGGGCAATGGGAGGGATGAGCAGTATTTGAAGAAGTCAGACTCAAAGCTCTTTGATAGTGTAGAACTGAAAAATCTTACCATTATTTGAGATTTCCAACTAATTTCTTGCTTTCAAATATGCAAAAGAAAATAGATTGGGAAATGGTGCAGAGAAGAAAATAAAGGAATTGTGTGGGTGGGTGGAGGGAGGAAAAGAGCAGAGAGTGAAAGAGATCAGGAGAAAAAAAAGCCCAACTTGCTAAAAATGAGAGTATAGAGATGTCTCCAAAGGGACTACTTTAATTCAGGGAATAGGATGTTTTGCAAATTCTTAGCATCAATTTATCTTCAGCTAAAACCAAAACTGTTTTCTGTTTCTCTTTTGCATATAATCACCCCTGAGTAAAACATGCATTTTAAGGTAAGGTTTGGCAATCTTTCAAAAGAGAAATGCTACATGATATTTTTCTTAACTACGAGAGGGACTGAGCCTGGTGGTGGTAATTCACCATATGCTGAGAGATGATCCTATTGGCATGAACCCACCTCCACCTGGGGCAGGAACATCCATGTCCTGCTCCACCTGGAGCTGGGAGATAGGAAGTCCTGCTGCTCACAGCAGCCTGTCTCAAGAAGCTCTGATTCCTTCTTTTAGCTCTCCTTATGCTATTTGCTATGTGCCATGGTGCTACTGCTGGCAATCATGCTGTAGGTTATTGACCTTGTTTGGTTTAGGGTATAGAAATCTGTTCTCCTCCTCAGGCCAATGACAGCAAAATGAGAATATGTTCAACATTTCTCGACTTCCACAGAGTTCCTTCCATCTTTCCTTGGGTAAGTCTGCATTTTGACTGTAATAACTTCATTTATAGGTCTCTTTAGCAGATAACAAAGAGACAATTCCAGTTGCTAATGGAAAAGGTCAAATAAAGGTGAAATGAAATGGATTAAAAAAA